>NW_028187100.1:2517214-2732244 GCF_003343005.1 Rhea americana
ACATTGCTGGCTCATGGTCAATCTGTCATCCACCAGCACTCCCAGGTCCTTCTCTGCAGAGCTGCTCTCCAGAAGGTCAGCCCCCAGCTTGCACTGATGCCTMGGGTTATTTTTCCCTAGGTGCATAACTCTGCACTTGCCCTTGTTGGACCTCATGACATTCCTCTCCACCCAACTCTCCAGCATGTCCAGGTCTCTCTGAATGGCACCACAGCCCTCAGGTGTATCAGYCACTCCTCCCAGCTTGGTGTCATCAGCAAACTTGCTGAGGAGGCACTCTGTCCCCTCATCCAGGTCACTGATGAATAAGTTGAACAGGATGGGACCCAGGACTGAGCCCTGGGGGACGCCACTAGCCACAGGACTCCAGCTAGACTCCACGCCACTGATGATGACCCTCTGAGCTCTGCCTTTCAGCCAGTTCTCAATCCATCTCACTGTCCACTTGTCTAACCCACACTTCCTGAGCGTATCTAGGAGGATGTTATGGGAGACAGTGTCAAAAGCCTTGCCGATGTCAAGGTACACAACGTCCGCTACTCTCTCCTCATCTACCCAGCCAGGCATTCCGTCATAGAAGGCTATCATCAGATTGGTTAAGCAGGATTTCCCCTTGGTGAAGCCATGCTGACTACTCCTGATCACCTTCTTTTTCCTCATATGCCTGGAGATGACATCCAAATGAGCTGTTCCATCACCTTTCCAGGGATGGAGGTGAGGCTGACTGGCCTATAGTTGCCTGAGTCCTCCTTCTTGCTCTTCTTGAAGACTGGTGTGACACTGGCTTTGTTCTAGTCCTCAGGCACCTCTCCAGTTCTCCAGGACCTTTCAAAGATGATGGAGATGATGGAGAGTGGCCTGGCAACAACATCTGCCAGCTCCCTCAGTACCCATGGGTGCATCCCATCTGGGCCCATGGATTTGTGGATGTCTAGCCTGCCCAGAAGATCTCTAATCCTATCCTCCTCAACCAAAGGAAAGTCTTCCCTTCTCCAGACTTTCTCCCTCATGTCCAGGCTGCAGGATTCATGAGAGCTGCCCTTTGCAGTGAAGACTGAAGCCAAGAAGGCATTCAGTAATTCTGCCTCCTCTGTATCCCTTGTCACCAGGCCCCCGCCCCATTCAGTAGCRGGCCCACATTTTCCCTAGTCCTCTTCTTGCTGTTGATGTATTTGAAGAAGCCCYTCCTGTTRTCCTTRACATCCCTTGCCAGACTCAATTCCAGCTGGGCCTTAACCTTCCTTGCATACTCTGACTGCATTCCTATAATTCTCCCAAGTAGTCTCTCCCCTCTTCCACATCCTGTGTACTTTCTTCTTCTGTCTGGATTTGTCCAAGAGCTCCTTGCTCACCCATGCAGGTCTCCTGCCCCTTTTGCTGCACTTCTTACTCATAGGGATGCACTGCTCTTGAGCTTGGAGGAAGTGATGTTTAAATATTAGCCAGCTCTCTTGGACTCCCCTTCCTTCTAGGGCCTTAACCCATGATACTCCACCAATTAGGTCTCTGAAGAGCCCMAAGTCTGCTCTCCTGAAGTCCAGGGTTGCAGTCCTGCTTATTGCTTTACTTCTTACCTGCAGGATCCTAAACTCCACCATCTCATGGTCTCTGCAGCCAAGGCTGCCCCCAACCTTCACATCTCTCACCAGCCCCCCTCTGTTGGTAGGGACAAGATCCACAGGACACCCTTTCTTGTAAGCTCTTCCACCGTTTGTGACAAGAAGTTATCATCAATGCATTGCAGGAGCCTCCTGGACTGATTGTGCCTTGCTGTGTAGTCCCTGCAGCAGATGTCAGGGTGGTTGAAGTCCCCCAGGAGAACCAGGGCCTGTGATTGTGAGGCTACCTCCAGCTGTAAATAGAAGGCCTCGTCAACTTCCTCTTCCTGGTCAGGTGGCCTGTAGTAGACACCCACAACAGTGTCCCCCGTGTTAGCGTGCCCTCTGATCTTCACCCATAAGCTCTCGACTGGCTCTTCATCCTCCCCTAGGCATAGCTCGATGCATTCCAGTTGCTCTCTCACATAAAGAGCAACTCCACCACCTCGCCTTCTTGGCCTGTCTCTCCTAGCAAGCATAGAGCCATCCATGGCAGCATTCCAGTCACATGAGCTATCCCACCATGTCTCTGTGATTGCAATGAGATCACGGCCCTGCGATCGCATACAGATCTCCAGCTCCTCCTGTTTTTCCCCATGCTGCGTGCATTGGTATACATGCATTTCAAAGAGGTGGTCACGCCTGCAGGTTTCCCAGGAAGGGTGTACGGGGGTTGCCCATAGCAATGTCCCAAACGCACATTCCCAGCTGCATGCACCCGTTGGAGGCCCCCCAACCCAACTTATCTTTTGTTGTCTACCCTGTCTGTATGACACCCCTGCTCTCCCCTCCTACCTAGTTTAAAGCCCTCTTTACTAGGCTGGCTAACCTGTTTGAAAAGGCAAGCGTGCCCCACTTGGTGACGCRAATCCCATCTCTTCAAACTATGTTCCATGTTCCCAATGAGAAGATCACCTGGGCTCCCAGACCCTTGACCACCATGTCCAAGGCCTTGAATTGTCTCTAGTTTGCCTGATTGTCTCTAGTTTGCTCTCTGTATYGTTATCACCCACCTGAAAGAGCAGCAGAGGGTAGTAGTCTGAGGAGCGGACAAGCCTTGGTAGCCTTTCAGACACAGCTCGTATCCTCGCCCCAGGCAGGCAGCAAACCTCTCTAGAGGAGGGGTCATGTCGGCAGTTAGGCACCTCTGTCCCCCTCAGCATGGAATTACCCACTACAACCACTCGTCGCCTCTTCTGAGTGGTCACGCAAGGCACAGGCTCAGACAGCCCAGCTGCTTCCCTTGAGGCCAGGTCCGGGTGTTGCAGATGGTGATACTAACATGGCGATTCAATTTTCCTGAACAGAATGGTTGGTTGCTATCTAGATGGCAACAAGGGTCCCTGGTGTCTTCAGCTGGGCTGGGCGCAATGCTCTAAACTGCTGCTCTTCCATCCAGCTGTCGCCTGGTATTCCCAGAGACAGTAATCAATACCTTGAAGCAAGCAAAAGGCACCTGTGAACTGCCATACATACAGCGGAGGCTGCCTGGGGGAATCTTCACGATGTCCGAAATTCTCAGCTATAGAGCTCCAGTAACAATTAGTCAAATTCTTTGCTTGGAAGCCAGTTAGATGTTCAGTCAATCTCCAACTATAATTTCCTCATTACGTCACTATTTAACTCAAATTCCATACATTTTTACCGCACTAGGTACAAAAAAAGTAACTTCAACAAATTACATCTGAAACAAATGCCAGGTCACATTGCAAAACTGGAAATCTCACTTCCACAGAAGTGATCTGCTCTGTCTAGACCTAATTATGACAAGATAACCAATGCTAATACTTTCATATACTGAAAGAATCTCAGTGGACCAAAACAGAGTTTTATCTGTCTTTGGACAGAGATGAGATTCTACCATCAGAAAATCCACATCTGAATTTCTTGGAATTAAAGTAATGGAGGCTATATGAAATAAATGCATGCATGTAATCTTAGCATATAACCCACAGATATGATTAAGGTGAGAGCTGATAACTTTATCAGCTGATAGGCATCAGTTTCTTATGCAAAAATCTGTATCTTTATCCTGAAAATATGAGAGCAAACAGATGCGAATCTCAAGACTTCATAGCTACACTCATGTTTAGAAAAAGAAGCTGTTCCCACTATTGAGTAAAAGTTAAATCACGTTCGAAGTTTTAACAATTCACACTGGAAGAGTAATGTAGCAAATAAATCATCATGGTATATACCTTATGTACCCTCCCTGAAGCTAAATATGATACCCATTTTCTCTTTCTACTTCCAGCTGAAATGAAGTTGGACACTCGAACATTTCTATGCTTAAACTGAGGAAGGCTTATCATCTGGCTCAGATTCTTTCCCTCTTGCACTCTGCCTCTCTTACTCATACCCTTGCTATGACAGCCCAGCATAGTTTTCTGCACCAAACACATCACAAGCATCACAAGCAGCAGTGCAACATTTAGTACCCCACACAGCTTTATGAGGCCATCACCGCAAATAGCTGAACTAGAGCAAAACAAATTCAGGCTGTTGGAACAGAAAACATTAATTTGAGTGTTTATATTTATGACTAATCAAGAGAAGAATAATTATATTTGCAGCAAAAAGAAATAGAGTACCTCTTTGAATGGGGTTACTTTGAATGGGGCTAGGCTAACTCTAGCTGTCCAGCTGTAGCTGTAGAAAGAAAATTAAAAACATGCCATCTCATTAAAATTACAATGAACAAGCACTGCTTTCTCAAAGAGAGAGAGGCTGTTGTCTCATATCTGAACAGACTCTCAATGAAAGACACTTAACTTTCAGTGAAATAGAAGCTGTTGGTCTAAAATGACTTTTTAATGTTTTAACAAAGCACATCACCTACTTTATAACACATTTTATATTCTCTATGTAAAATTAGAATTTTCTAAGATTCCTACAAGCCTTTGAGCAAAATGGTGTAAACATAATAAAAGTCTCCTCTCCATCCCAAAATCACTGAGTACAAAAGAAGGAAGACAAAAGAGGAAAATAAATCAGGAGTCRAAAGAGATAGAGGAAAAAATAAAAAAGAAAACAACATGAAACAAACACCAACATTAAATTACACTGTAGGAAGTGTGGCTGTACTGACAGCAAGGCAGAAGAGCCCCACTGTCATATAGCTCTGCTCACTTGTGATTACAATTCTGAAGCTCCCACCCAACCCCAGTGTGACAGTAGCATTTAAAAAAGCTCAGCAATGAATCAGGTTTATCACTAAGACTACACACCACAGTCAGGGAATTATCTCTTTAGGTAGTCAAGGAAATTTTTATCTACTTCGTTTGGCTTTGGATCCAAGACATAATGATTGATTTCTAGAGGAATGCTGCCAAATACTGTTTTTCTCTTGGAAACAATAGGAGAAGGCTTTCAAAAAAAAATAGGGAGACTTTTTTCAAATATGTGTTTAGCTATGAGTAACCTCCACCACTATTAATCATTGCCTGGTCTGTCATACTTAATTTATTCTTACCAATTCTTTGCTCTGAAGATAAGCAAACACTCATCCGTTTAATAGCTAAGCCTCAGTCCACATCAGCTGAATACTCCTTAAAACTACATAATCCTAGAATTAAAAACTCGTAATCCTGTTTATATACCATTTCTTGAAGATTACTACCACACTATTTTGTAGTATTAGTTAACAGAAGGAAGACAATGTAGTGTTAAGCTGACGCAAATAAATTAGCTAATTTTGACAGTAATTTAGTACTGCAACCAAAGAAGAACAAACCTATTGGACCAACCAGCCTGCATGCCTGAAAAATAATATACCATGTCATGACAGTGCTAAATACTTAACTGATTATGCCAAATGGGCAACAAGGAATGCCAGGTTAAAAGAACTGCAACTAAAGGAATATGTTAAGCTATCTAAATGCCTGCAGTACCAAATTATCTGCATCATAGAAAAAAAATATTTGTAGTGCTAGAGCTGGAGGAAGAAATTCTGAGATGAATGCAAATAAATGCATTCCAATTATCCTGCTATTAAAGTTTCTGGTTTAAATAGATCCATTGCTTTAATAAATATTTTGACTATCCTCATGATTTATTTTTTATTCTTAAATTTTAGTTTGAATTATCCATCAAAGTCAGCTTGGACTCCATGCTTTAAATGGAAAAAAAGAGATATTCTGCCTTGTTGACTGCCAACCAATAAGTTACATTAAGTATCCAAAATGAAAGCATACATACTGTTAGTTACTAGCTCAGATGAAAGAACACAGCAAGTTATTACACTCTTATCTTCATTAGTAGCCACAGGTAAACATGGTATCAGAGCAAAAGTGTGAAAAACAATGGAAATCGAGACTGCTATGCTGAAGAGAGTGAGTTCTCTCTTCTCTCCCTAACCCTCTTTTTTATCCCTTCAGCTAGACTAGCCAAGTGTGCCAGTGCATTGCTATCATCTCAACAACTCATAAGATTATTTAAAGAAGCAGCGATGCAGCCTGATGCTAATGAAAATGTACAGTTCAACTAGACAAAGAAGACTAAATTCATAACAAGCTGTCACTAAAACAGGAATGGTCCACCATCACCTCCCATCTACTTGCTTCTTGTACCAGCACCAGCATTGACAGAATCTCTCCAAGAAGGTCTTTGGCTCACTATGATAGCAGAGACATAACCCAGCAAAACACAAAACCTTGCAACTAAGCATTATAAATTCACAGGTAATGTAATCACAGCCACACTCCCATCCCACTGTATAGTTATGTTCAGAATAATAGAAAGGTTTGGGTTTTTTGTTTTCTTTTCTTTTTCTCTCTTTTTTTTTTCTGTGTTGCTACTTAATGAGTCAAGTCAAAGAACTGAGAAATCATCTAAGTTGTGATTCTACAGAGCAGTTGAACCCAACCACTGGCTCTTTTATACTAGGGAACATATCTGTTTCTTCCTCCTGTTCTCTCCTTGAGCCAGCTCCAGTGCACTCAAAGCCTTTTGAAAGCTGATTCAGCTTGCTACTGCAGCAGAAGTATGTCAATTTTATTTTATTTTTTTTTTTTTTGAGTTAGTTTTCTATCTCAGAAAACTGGTCTGGTTAGCAAGCTAAATCAGCTCACAAGGAGAACATGGTCTGTAAAGTAATGGGAGCATACCAGCAGGAGGGAGACAAGAAGTAGCAAACTCACAGGTAAAGGAGCTGATCAGAACCAGAGGACCTCCTCTTTTTGGAAGCTCTTACTTGCTGCGKGTAACAGAAGAGGAAAAAATCCATTTGCTCCTATAATGTCTGTTGCTCTTCATAATAAGCAAGGGAAATAATGATAATAAAAGTCAAATAAAAATTCAGAGACTTATTGTAAATTTATAAGACATGCTAGCATAAGCTTTGAATTTAAGCCATCTGAATGAGTAAACACTCAGTATTCTCATCAGTCAACAAGCACTTTACCGAGACAAAGCTTGCAAAATTCAAGACAAACACATTAGAAGTTAACTATCTTCACCTGTACTGGACAGGCTACCTGCAAAGAGCTCTGATAAGAGAAAAGGTAGAGTAATAGCTCAAAATTCTTAAAATTTATAAGTTTAATTCTCATCTGAGCCATACATTTAGAATTACTAATATTTTTCCACTTAAATGAACTAGTTTGATGTGTGTAATGTTATTTGTTCTACAGCAGTTTGTAGGAGGTAGGAATCTTGCTGTTCGAGGCAGCACACARGCACAAGACAGACTGTCCTGCCGAACAGCATTCTAGTCTAAATCAAGTTTCAGTATATGAATACAATGGAGAAAGTACAGCAAAATAATGAATGAGCACTTCAACAGTCAGAGCACTGACTTTAAACTGCCTTGTCTARTTTGCTTATAAATAAGGTAAGAGAGGTCAAAGGAAGTACACTGAAGTATTTCAGGCCTCCTTCCACAGATGGAAGTTCTTGATTCTAACTGGAAGAACAAGTAAAAATAAGCTGAAATGCAAAATATTAGACAGAAAACTAAGCCAAACAAATTCTATTATATTTAGATATGTCTGGCTGCTGAATAACTGCACTACAATGAATGGGGGAAAACATCAGACGTTTGACAAGAGAAAGCTCGTGCAGTTTTGAAACACTGAGATTGCTGTGTCCCTTGGAGTTGATTCAAAAGAGAGAGCAGCTTAGATTTTCATTTTTTTCTGTCTTTATAATTTTTCTTTAAATGCGTATCACAACTCAATAAAATAAATTTGTCATTAAATATCTTCTTTTTTTGGTTGAGAAAGTCATTCATTTCAATAAAGAATATAAAAAACAGAGACATCCAGGCTACATACAAACTCTTTCATGCAGAATTTAAACTTGGATTTGTGGATTTTTGTTAGCCTCCCAGCAGTCARTTGCTGAGGGTCATTTACTCAACTGAAGTGTTATTATATGAACAACCAGCTGAAGGACGTTTTTTTCTAATGCTCTTCTGAAGATCAGTCAGAAAATATTCCCTTATATATACATACAAGTGCTATAACAAAGAGTAATCATTACATATTTGCATAAATTCCTATACAACTCATTCCTAGAATTCTAGGACCAGCCATTTAAGAAACTCAGAAGGAACTGGCACTCTCCAGGTGTCAGAGGGCAATCCAGCTTCTAACATGAGAGTTAGAAATTTGGTTTCTATTTAAAAATAAACACACACACACGTGTCATGTCTAACCCAACAAATATGTCTTTCTGTGCCTGAAACTGATTTAATCTGTGGTACAAATGCAACCTTACTATTAAACAGCAAGTGACTATACATATATAGCTTCACTTTGAGCAGTTGGTTACCCTGTGCTTTGTCATAAGGTATACAGCATGATCTGAAAGATGAGACATTCTAGACTGAACTTCTGAGCTCCTCTGCTATTGCAGCTASGTCTCAGGCTTCTTGCTTACTTGGACCATGAACTCCTCAGATTTAGGTCTGGCTGTCACCGAACATCTGAGCCATGTCTATTATGRGAGAAGCCTTTAAGTTATAGTTGAGTGAAAATAAATATTACAAAGTTCCCTGCTGCAAAATATTATTTAAGTTCTGTATACCACATACACCAGTCTTGTACAAGGATGGTATAAGCTACTACTTTACATTTGTTACATATTGCTTGTCTTCCTTGTGTATCTATTCAGAATTAAATTCTCATTTAAAAATCAAAATGCTTCAGGGTCTAATTACCAAGGCTGAGATTAGTATTTATTATGCAGCTATTCATCTTTATAAATGCTTCTAGGTTTTTCCTCTCAAAAACAAAACAAAATTCAGATTTTAATTAGACTACTTTGAATATTATTAAAATTGAATAAAAAAAAAWTGCAGGATTTTCTCTTGCAGCAATTGCTGTATCAAACTTCGTGTTACTAAATCGCTCTTTTATTCAACACCACCTCTTAAATAAAGCAAAGGCTCTTTATTCCCCTAACCAGGTTCACCATTATTGAYATCTCTCCTATTGTAACAACATGCACCAGCTTCTCCAGGTTACAGGAATACAGACTGAAATACAGTATGCTGATCTTGACTTTTATTTGCTAGGCTGGAAGCATTTCATAACTATGTTTAATTTTTTAGTTGCTTTCCATGAGACTGTTTCAAGATGCCCCATAAATGATCCAAGAAGTTCTCCCTGTGAGGTGAGTTTTAAGTGGAAATTCAATTCATAGAGAAGTGATTTTCACCTAAGAGTGTAAAGCACAATCCTGAAATCCTAGCTGCAAAATTTCCAACTGCTCTTAGTTAAAAAATCCTGGAGTTGTGTTTATGTTAGGCAGCAAAGCGTGCATCAGACCTCTTTAAAATGCAACAGGCTGAGCACCCAAGAAGTCCCTCTGCCATGTCAAGCCACGCTACCACAGATGCAGTCTGAACAGACTATCAATCTGAAAAAAAGTATTTGAAGGCAGGCATGCCTGTTAGCACTGGACTTGCAGTAGTAAAAAAGGAAGCATAAGGAAGAGTTTAGTAAATTTAGGGGTTGTCCAAAATTTCAGAGAGAAAGGAATTAGCTGYTCTTCAAGGAAGCTTTTCAGCTTGTCTTTAGTATAAATATTTATCAAAAAGCTGAGCTCACAGATGATATTTGATTGGCTATCTTCTTTTATTTTCATCCCACAATGGAACATATGTATTTCTGTAAAATACTGTGGTGATAGCCACAAGAAACTCTCAAACCTTAAAACTTCACTCAGGATTAGTTATTTCAGTGTGTAATGAAAGTGGAGATCTGCCCACATCTGCCAGAGCAGTAACTTCAGCAGAGCGTTCAGATTCCTGATACCAGACTGCCAGAGTGAGTTTGCAACACATGCAGATGCAGCAGCCTGGCAAGCAAAGGGGCTATGTACCATTGTAAAGCTGCATTTCAGTTTTGCTCAATCATCTGCATTAGCTCAAGAAAATAACATGCGGACACAAGTCAGCACTGTGAAATGTCAGAATTTATAAAGTCTACAAGTCTAGGCTATTACCAAAAAAGGTGTTAGAGGCTCTTTTACATTCAAAAAATCCCTAAAGCTGCAAAACAAGTTTCATTTTCATGAGCTAGCCATGCATTAGTTTTATACCCCTGAGCTTTTAACTTCAATTGTTTTATGGTCCTGACATTTTAAGCAATAGACTGCCTGGGATTTTTTTGGAGAAAAAAAAGTAGTGGACTAAAAAAATAAAAGTAATAAGCATAGGAAAGTAGCTTTAGTAACTAAAATTATGACACTGAAGAACTAACATTTTTTAATACTACCTTAATACCTGCTCCCTATTTATTACAGGTTACCTGCCATGTGAGCTTGGCTGTTTCATTTCCATGTTTTTTTCCTTACTCTAAGGAATAGATAGAAAAATCCAGCCATGCATTTCTCATCACACCAAGACTCAAACAAGCAGCAAACTAGGCTCATCAGCAAAACCACTTGTTTGCCAAAGTGGGAGCTTTACATACTCATCACTGTGAGAAGTCACAGCCAGGGCAACTGGCGGGGAGACGTGGTCACYGGGCTGAAACAGGACCAGAGCTGGAGGCAGCCCCAGGTGGGGCTGGTTAAGGCAGTGAGGGCTGCTGGTGCCCCCAAGGCTGGCACAGGTGAGCTGAGTGATGCTGTAGGACCCCCAGCCCATGGGAGAGCCAAGCCAGCACTGCACATCTGCCGTGCAGAAGCCTCTTTTTCTGTTTCCCTCTCATCCCTGTGACCATGTCTCTGACCCAGTGGCAGAGCCCTGCTGTCTCCCCTCCCAACCCCTTCTCGCACATCTGGAGTTTGTCTCCACAGCTCAGAGGTTAATGCTCACTGCCAGGCCCCCCCAGGAGTTTCTTTGTGGGTGGCAGCAGGCACTACTCAAAAAGCGTATGGGCAAGGGTTGAAGCTGGGTCTTTTGGAGACCTCTTATTGCATTTCTATAAGAATAAAGATCTAAATTGTTTCAGAGACCTATTAAATATATTTTTGTATTTTTGAAGAGTTATCTCACTTTCATAATATGTCAAAATATTTTCTTTTTCACTTACCCTGGCATTTAGGCCTATTATATAACACTGTAGGAAAGTTAGGTAATATTTTCTGGCATTTAGCATGCAACAAAACCAAAGAAAATTATGAATTAAATGAAGGGAACTTAATTAGAACCATTGCCATTGTAGAGGTCACAACTCTACCACAAATTGCAAGTGTAGTGCTTCAGTTTGTGACAACATAGTCTGGTATGCACACAAGTTAATCAGATAAGAAGTTAATAATTACTCATCTTCTTTACATAACTCTGCTTAAGAACATGCAGTTTTTCCTGTATAAGAWCACTGAGCACCAGACTAGCAGTATCTAGATGTCTGGGGAAAAAGCTTACTCTGTAAGGATGACCTTGTTGGAAGAAGTCATCGTTTTCTGTTATCACTCTCTTAGAACTAGAAATCCAAAAGTTTCTGCTGCACTGACAGTTATAAAAAGTGCCATTAAAAATCACACAGAATCCCAGAATCCCAGGATGGTTGAGGTTGGAAGGGACCTCTGGAGATCATCTAGTCCAACCTCCCTGCTCAAGCAGGGTCACCTASAGCWTGTTAGACAGGGTTGCATCCAGGCAGGTCTTGAAGATCTCCAGAGAAGGAGACTCCACAACCTCTCTGGGCAACCTGKTMCAGGGCTCTGTCACCCTCACAGTRAAGAAATTTTTCCTCATATTCTGGCGGAGCCTTTTGTGTTTCAATTTGCGCCTATTGCCTCTTGTCCTGTCACCGAGCACCACTGAAGAGCCTGAATATATTCATGTTGCATGTGCGTATTCATTCTAGTGCACTACAATTTTTTATTCATACTTCATTTCCTTTCTATAGACCTAGTTCCCAATAGTGTCCTGCATGCATCAGAAATACTCTTGCAGGCTATACCAATCTTCTGAAAAAACAGTAAGCAGAGAAGAAAAATAGATTCTATTGAAGTTCCTACATAACCTGTGCAGCTCTGGCAGAATCTGTGTGTTCTCATGAACTAATTTGGAGTACTGATTTGATAGATTAGTTTCATCCAGAAAAACAAACCTTGTCTTTTCTGTTTTAGAAGAGATCAGACACTGCAAGTCTGGAGTGTAGGCTGTAGAAGAGGGCTCCTTTTGCCTGAGGACTAGCGTGTTAATTGGAATGAGGCTAGCACAACATAAAGTTGATTGCCTTTACAATATGTTTTTCCTCTTTGCAGTAGGATCTTATTAAACAGAAATAGCTATATATGAACCAGGCTGTCATGTTCTGTCAGGCAATCTATGATGGTATTCGTATCCTCTGATGTTGCTGCTTCTGATCACACCAATGACAGTTTGCCTGAAGATGGCCATATCAATCTCCTTCACTAAGAAATATTCTTGACTTTGATTTCTTTTTCATCTTATTGCACAAAAACCTTCCCATCTTCAGGGGAAGTCCTTATTGTTAGCTGGGCTATTTACTTGATCAAAAAATATCCTCTGCTTCATGCTAGTTCCTGCTGGAGAAAACTTGAACAAAACGGTGGGAACAGTTCAGCAACAGTTCTGTCTGTACAGTGCTTCTACAAAAGAGAAATAATGGATGCAATTCACTAGGTAAAGCTCTTAAACAGCTTGTGAGGATTAAAAACATGGGYAAGGAACACCTGCACTCAAGTTCTCCTTTTCAAATTCAGTTCAAACTGGCAGTTGCACAGAATTACTATTTAGCAGAATTATTGTATACARCAGAGCTTTATGCCATTCTGTCCCTTGAAATTTGTGCCTGAACTACAGCAGATGTAAACAACATCATACTAACAGGTAAAATATGACAGCCCCTGCGGAAAAATACATTGCATGAACCACATGCTGTGATTATCCTTTCRTGGCTGCATGATCATTTCTCCAGCCACCTTCCTTCCTGTGAGTGACAGAAAACCCTTTATGGGAATCTAATATGAATTAAGCAGTTGTTGTTTGATATCTTTTTAATAAGTTGAGCAGCTAAAAAATAGAAAGTCAAAATCACTGAAGAAGAATACCTATTCTTTGTGATGGTCAGAACACAGTCTGTYGGCAAATAGCTTCCTCTGCAAACATGTCTTTCCAATATTACATAGACTGAAAGTTGCTATTTCTACCAGGGGGCACAAAAAGATGGAGTGACTTTTGAGATTAGTCAAAGAGGGCTTTGAGAGCCCAAGCGCCCACCTGCCTGAACTCTGTGCAAAGAGGGTATGTCCGCTATCATTAGGCTGCTGTTCTGTTTCAGACCAAGCACTTGAAGCAGGTAGGAAAGCAATTTCAGGACTGTTAAGCAAACAGAGAAATAAATATGCACTGGGGAGAGGGCTAAGGCATCTCACTTCTTCTACAGAGGAAGAGAACAGAGGAGATTTGACTGTCAAATATATTTGGGCTGGATCACGAAGTATATCAGTCTAGCTTTGAGCTTGCTTTAATTCCATGTTAGGGAAGTCTTACTCTTAAAATGGGACCTTCCCACATCCATTTCAAAGCGTAACTGCTTAATTCAAGCATGCAAGTATGTTCCTGCTACTTTTTCAGTCTGGTTTCTCTGCACATCTGCTATAGCTCATCTATCAACAGAATTGCTAATTAAACAGGGCTGGCTACTGCCCTCCACYACATCTTGCAGAGTAAGAAGATAATAGGAGTTAAGAGAAATAACTAAAACCAGAATTTGGATTGTTGCATATTTATTGCTRGTAAGACATAGTAGTTAGCAGTGAATGAGAATAAAGCTGGCTTTCAAATCTAAGCCTTATTTCATACATATGAGATGCAATTAGAGAAAAATGCTCTGTGAAGCCTATCCTTAGGCTTATAAATGGTCAGCAGAATAATGAAGTTAACAAAGAGCTTCAAACATCTCAGTAATGTATTAATTTTTAACGTTTATATCAGTCAGTTAATGTTTCCAGTTATAAGATTCACAGGCTGAAATCCTGGCTCCATCACAATTAACATGAGTTTTCTTGTTGGCTTTGATGGGACTTGGATTTCCTTTTTTTAATACATGTATTATTTCTATAAATGTGTATGTACACACTTGTGTATTCTAAATGAAAACTGAGATTCTAGTATGATCATGTGATTCTTAGAGACTGGATCCACTCTGAGAGCCATGTATCCCACTGTGACTATGACTTAACTGAGGTCCGTATCTGATGYATTTGTTGATTTTCTTTGTGAATCCACTAGTGAGGCAGAGACCCATATATCATTTTAGAGCCAGCACAGAAGAGGAGAAAGCAATCAAGCTATGTAGTCAATTATTAAGAGAGATGTAGAAGAGCAGGCTCAGAAACTGGTGATGTTAATCACTCTTTCACTGAGGTGGAACTAAAAAAATCCCAATAGCACCCTGGTGAGTAAAGTGTGAGAATGCAGCAAGGCCCTCATTCATGCTAATGATTTAAATGCAAACTACTATGCTCAGTTTGATAGAATCACTAGCTTTCCTTCTGCTCCTGTCTGTTTAAAATAGTTTGAAAACTGGTACAAGAAAGTGGATGGAATAAGAGAAACTGATCGATGTTATACAGTGTCGCAGCCCCTGCTCTATCTCATATTCAGACTATATAAATGGACTAGAAGTTGCTACATAGCTTCAATTTCCTGCTATTTGTATATACAGCTATTTTAGAGWGTGGGTTTTATTTTTTCTCCAAGGCATAAAGATCATCTGGGATACTGAATGTGTTCAGAATAGTARGAAAAACAGTTTACCTTAAACACTGGAACAGGTAAGATTCAAGGAATACAGAAAATCATTCTTTTGTTAATACAGGGCTACAATCTTCAACTCTGAAATACATATACAGAATATACACACAAAGAAAACTAACACTTTTATTTGAGTTTAATCTATAAAWCTTCTTTGCAACAGAATACCATATATTTAAGCATATCACTTGGCATTCATTTTCCTTATAAACTATTATATCTTGTCTTAGTTTTCCTAGGTAGACTTAAGARAGTGATCATTTCATCTTATGTAGTAGTACTCTTATCTTTGGTATTCAGTGCAATAGCTCCAATCAGAAATAGAAATTCAGCTGGTATTAATATGGTAACATGGTTATATAAAAAATCCTATGATTTGCWTGATAATTTATATCTATTAATCTGCTTCCAAAAGCTGTAGAAGTTTTTCACTGGGGCCAGATACAGCTTAAAAATTTATTTCAGTATGTGCTTTACAAGTTACTCTTTCGATCATGGAGTACCAGTTCTTAGAAAGCTATTTAGTGCTTCAATACATATATGTGTGTGTGGGAGATATATGTGTTTATATGAATGTATGTGTGTGTTGGTGTGTGTGTGTGTGTCTCTGAGAGACACACACACACACACCAACACACACACACATACAAGCAGATTCTGATTAAGTTTAGAAGAAGAGAAGCACTGTTCCGATTCTGCCTTGCATTATGTTTTCATTTTCCCCTTGAAATGGTGGCATTTGGGAGTTGCTTGCAAATTTCCATCCAGTAAAGAATTTGCAGTGCAGTATTTGAAACACAACCATAAATTTATTTGCTGAAGCATTAGCTACAGTAATTCTTATTTTTAGTTCCAAGGGCAATATTAGGCCTAGAAGTTACATTCTTCATATAACTGTGAAATCAAACTGTACTAGAAACTGTAAATGCAGTCTGCCATGGTCACTTAGGAAGGTCCCTATGGAGAACAACTTCAAGAGCAGATAATTACTGCCTGTTTTCCTGAATGTGAGTTTTCTTTAGTAAGGTTTATGAAACTCAAATCCCTTTAGTAGGTAGCCATGAAATGGAAAAGAAAGTGGTCTACAAAATCTTTGGATTTATGGATCTGCTAAGTCGCTTGTATGCCCTTCTCACTTTTCTTTCGACAGATATGTTACAGATTTTATTTAGATTTGAGAAAAGTTAGCATGTACCTCATGGAGGAGCCACCTCTGTCTCTGGTTACGTAGCTTGGAGAGCTGCAAACAGCCTGGACAAGGAGGCTGCTAGAGACCCCCAGGCATGCAGTATCATTCCACTTCTGATAAGTAAAGTATAAACTGCTGTCAAGACCTGTAACACCCTCATTCAGCAATAATATTTTTAACAAGATTTCTAATGAGATTGTCTCAGGTATCATTTTTATGCTTGCAGGACTGCAGTCTAAATATGAATATTTTCAGCAGATGGGAAAGGTAAATAAATCTTACTGCCCTTTTTAGGCACAATTATCAGTGAAAGCTCTTCAAGCCACTTGAGAGTATAAAAGAGCAGCATAAAAACATCCTTCAGTTAYCCTTAGTAGGAATTTCCTTTTCAGACTTAGTTTGGCCAAGTATTGAAACTTATTTCTTAGGAAATAAGCCCCATAAAAAAGGAAATGTATAGTAAATTTTGGCATGTCTATGTGGCATCTAAGTAGATCAGCAAGCTATCTTATCAAAATATTTTCTGACTTCTACAGAAGTAGAAAACAAATAGCTGATAACTGTCATCATTTTTTTCCATATATTTTAATTGCAATGGCTATTGTTAATAAATACAGGAATTCTATATTTGACTTGGCTCTACTACTCTGCATAATAATGACAATTTACTTTATGAGATGTCACACAGGAGAAAGCAAGACTACTCAAAWTGTAAGATATTATTCAGATGATATGATGTACACAGCAGCTCAGCAATCATTGTGGTCTTTTATAAATAGGTGAGATAACTTCAAACAAGATAGTTCAGGTACAGAGAGCACTGTAGTTGCACAAGGATGGAGCTCAGTATAGGCTAATTAACTGTCTGGAAGAGTGGTACAGGTTCACAGCATATTGTGTGCCACGCGTGTGTGCAATGTGTGACACATTAGTTACAGAAGAGAATAGTCCTTAGGAGAACTAACCTGAGACTCTAGAGATTTGTGTTTAGTTCCCCATTTCTCAAAAAAATGCCCTGTATTAACTAGGAGARTGATTCCACTTTCTTTCCACCACTCTCAATCTGTGAAATGTCAAATAATCCTTTAGAGCTCTGTAAAGACTTTGCATCAAAATTACATCCAAAGTTACTAAAAACTTGCTTCCTCATAAGCTGCCATACGGACAGTCAGTTTGATTGATAGGGTTTTGAGGGGGAGTAAAGGAGAACAAATGGAGTCTTTGCTTTATTTTATCAGTCCTGCACAGCATTTAGCGGAGCAGGAATGTTTCCAGAATGAAAGGGTAAGTCCTATGTAGGGAAAGCAAAAGAAAATCAAGACCATTCCTGCTTCCTGCATTCCTAGCCTTTTTATATCAYGGTCTCTGAAAAGTCCTTTCACTGTAATGGGATAACAGCAATCTCTGCCTCTGTCAAAAGTTCATTACTGGGTCACTGTCTGCAATGCAGTGTGAAATTTTACATTAAATGTATTATCTAAAATTCTATTATCACTGAACACAAGTTTATTAATTAAAAGTAAAGACAAGGCAATGACAGGTAAAGAAGGGAGATACTCCTTCAGTGTAGGTACATCATTGATTTGTTTACAGTGCAGATATTCAAAATCATTCCTGAAGTGGTTGTCTCAGAGTGAAATTAATTTATCTCTTATACTGTTAAAGGAGGATTCACTTGATCTGAAATGCCCAGTGAGAGATGAGGAAGAGGAGAAATCATTAGGATGTTATTAGCTCATACTATAACTAAATATACAGGTTTATCAATAACTTTACAATAATTGCAAAACAGTTTAAGTGTGAGCAGAGAAGTCAATGTATGAAGTCTGYATTCTGCAGTTGCAATCTGCTTCGTAAAGGATGTGCTGAACCTGCAATCCACCACCAAAAACTAGCCTAGTCCTCCAAATACTTAGGTCCGTGCGTCAACAGGAATGTAACAATGTAATCCCATTAAGGCAAAACATAAAGGGCTTGAGGATCAAGTGCCTGTCATGGTCTGCAAAACACTTTCTACATAATCAAGAGAGACTTTGGAAACTAGTCCAAACTAGTCCTTTGAAAAATACCAGACAAAAGGTGGGCCTTACTGCACTCACTGTTTGTGTATCAAATCCTCCTTCAATCCATGCAAAATCCTGAGCCTCCTGGCAGCTCTGCAAACAGCCCAGGTGCAACTCAAACTATTGATTAAAGTAACGTTGGATTTTTATTTGGGATTTTTTCTCTATTTTATTTAGAAGCTAAAAAAATCAATAACCACTAGATATAACAGTTTATGTGTGTATATCTRTATCTATCTCTGTATCTATCTATCTATCTATCTATATATCACATAATCAGAGAATGGGCAAGGTTGGAAGGGACCTCTGGAGATCATCTAGTCCAACCCCCCTGCTCGAGCAGGGTCACCTAGAGCATGTTAGACAGGGTTGCATCCAGGCGGGCCTTGAAGATCTCCAGAGAAGGAGACTCCACAATCTCTCTGGGCAACCTGGTCCAGGCCTCTGTCAATCTCACAGTGAACAAATTCCCCCTCATATTCAGGCGGAACTTCCTGTGCTTCAATTTCTGAAAAGAGTTTGTCCCCGTTCCCTTGACACCCTCCCTTCAGGTACTTATACACACTGATAAGATCCCCCCTCAGTCTTCTCTTCCCCAGGCTAAACAGGCCCAGCTCTCGCAGCGCCGCTCCTCACAGGGCAGATGCTCCAGCCCTCTGATCATCTTTGTAGCCTAACCTGGACTCTCTCCAGTAGCTCCATGTCTCTCCTGTAGTGGGGAGCCCAGAACTGGACACAGTACTGCAGATGAGGCCTCCCCAGGGCTGAGTAGAGGGGCAGGATCACCTCCCTCCACCTGCTGGCAACACTCTTCCTAATGCACCCCAGGATACCATTGGCCTTCCTGGCCACAAGGGCACATTGCTGGCTCACGGTCAACTGTCGCCCACCAGCACTCCCAGGATGTTCTCTGCAGAGCTGCTCTCCAGAAGGTCAGCTCCCAGCCTGTACTGGTGCACGGGGTTGTTCTTCCCTAGGTGCAGGACCCTGTACTTCCCTTGGTGAACCTCATGAGGTTTCTCTCCACCCAACTCTCCAGTCTGTCCAGGTCTCTCTAAACGACAGCACAGCCGTCAGGTGTTATCAGCCACWCCTCCCAGCTTGGTATCTTCAGCAAACTCTGTCCCCTCATCCAGGTCGTTGACGAATAAGTTGAACAGGATGGGACCCAGTATTGAGCCCTGGGGGATGCCACTAGCCACAGGACTCCAGCCAGACTCTGCACTACTGAGCAGAACTCTCTGAGCTCTGCCATTCAGCCAGTTCTCAATCCACCTCCCTGTCCACTCGTCTAACCCACACTTCCTGAGCTTGCCTAGCAGGATGTTATGGGAGACGGTGTCAAATGTCTTCCTTCATCTACCCAGCCAGTCATTCCATCATAGAAGGCAGTCAGATCGGTTAGTCAGAACTTCGCCTTGGTGAATCCACACTGACTACCCCTAATCACCTTCTTTTCCTCCATATGTTTGGAGATGACATCCAGAACCAGCTGTCCCATCACCTTTCCATGGAGGTGAGGCCGACTGGCCTGTAGTTTCCTGAGTCCTCCTCCTTGCCCTTTTTGAAGACTGGGGTGACATTGGCTTTCTTTCAGTCCTCAGGCACCTCTCCAGTTCTCCAGGACCTTTCAAAGATGATGGAGAGTGGCCTAGCAATAACATCTGCCAGCTCCCTCAGTACCCATGGGTGCATCCCATCTGGGTCCATGGATTTGTGGATATCAGGTTGGCCTAGAAGATCTCKAATCCTATCCTCCTCAACCAAAGGAAAGTCTTCCTTTCTCTAGACCTTCTCCCTCACGTCCAGGCTGCAGGATTCTTGAGGGCTACCTTTAACAGTAAAGACTGAAGCAAAGAAGGTATTCAGTAACTTTGCCTTTTCTGTAGCCTTCATCATCAGTGCCCCCACCCCATTCAGCAGTGAACCCACATTTTCCCAGTCTTCCTCTTGCTGCTGATGTATTTGAAGAAGCCCTTCTTGTTGTCCTTGACATCAAGGACATCCCTTGCCAGACTCAATTCCAACTGGGCCTTAGCCTTCTTCATTGCATCTCTACATACTCTGACTACATTCTTATAATCCTCCCAAGCAGCCTGTTCCCTCTTCCACATCCTTTGTGCTTTCCCCTTCTGTCTGAGTTTTGCCAGGAGCTCCTTGCTCACCCATGCAGGTCTCCTGCCCCTTTTGCACTTCTTACTCATAGGGATGCACTGCTCTTGAGCTTGGAGGAAGTGATGTTTGAATACTAGCCAGYTCTCTTGGACCCCACTTCCTTCTAGGGCCTTAACCCATGGATTTTCTCCAAGTAAGTCGCTGAAAAGGCCAAAGTCTGCTCTCCTGAAGTCCARGGTTGCAATTCTGCTTATTGCCTTGCATCCTCCATACACACACACACACACACACACACATATATACACACATATATATATACACGCACACACACAATATAAGATGTATATATATACTCTCTATATAGTGAGATATATATATATATATATCACTAAGATTAGATGTTTTGATGTAACTACATATTTAAGATGCAGTCTGCAAGACTTTCTCAGCAACTCCAAGAGATAAGGAATGGACTGAAGATTTCTGTTTTAACTCAGATTCCTGTTTTCTGCCTACTCCTATTCTCTTTCTTGTCAAATGAGTGACCACATTTTCCTCAGTGATTCTAGTTGTATTCTGTTACAATAGTCAATGCTGGTCTCCTAGTATTTGTGTTGACCAATTTAGGATCAAATGCTGTACTGGGGGTGGGGGGAGCTTTAAACCACATATTTGTTTCCTTTGCTCAAAAATATTCATTCTGATACTGATATTATAAGACCAAGTTTGATACAATATCAAAATATTTCACAGGAGTTTAATCCTGTGAATAAATCTTTTGTCTATTTTTAAAATTGACTAAAACAACTTTAAGTATTTTGCAGACTGCCAGCAGCAGCCTTACTGTGTCTATTTGATGTATGTGCTCTGGGAAATCAAACACATTAGGAGCTCCTTCCCAATACTTGTAGGCAACAGGAACTCAGAAGGTGAGCAACTGAGACTGGGATGCATACCAACACCTTAGTAAACAGGCAATAGATCTTTCCAAAATCGCATTATAGGGAGAAACACTGTTCTTGACTCCTACTGAGGATAAAGATTACATAATTTGATTTAAATATTAAATAAGGAAAGGTTATTCTTTATAACGGTAGAGTGAAGAAAGGAATGGCAATGATACATTTCTTCTAATGGCCAGAGAGGCTGCTGGGAGTATTCAAAATTCATGAGAATTTTTTAAGCAACCAAAAAATGTTCTTTCTCCTTGCTTTCTCATTTGGGTAAACATTTTCAAGTACATAGGAAAGCTAACTCTTCCTAAACTCTTAACAAATTTATGTATAAAACATATTGCTCTTACTCCGCACTGCTTCCTGAAATAAGAGGTGTCAGTTTTGCCTTTTGAGTAGTGCTCAACAGAACAAGGGAATGCCCTGAACTGGCCCTTTGTGCCACTGCTGTAACAGTGGTGGAGCACAACAGCTTTAGCATAAGATATGACCATTCAGTCAGTTAATTTGCTGGTGGGTTTACAAAAAGACAGATTTAAGAGATGGAATCTACTATAAATCCAAAAATTATATATTAAACCCAAGTTGAAAGACCTCTTATTGTAAAAACAAGGTTCCTATTTGCTTTCCTCATCATTAGCTTTTTCTACACCAGGTGACATAACAATACTTACTCTATATTGTCACGTTCTAGACACAGATATGTGAACACAGGGCTTTGGAATAGTCTGGGTGTGATCCAGTAACACACAAGCTCCTCCACAGTTATGAGTGTATGTAATCATGCCCTTTTTCCTCCGTTGGCAGGAACTCAATGCTCAGTTTAATGTGGTGTAAAAGCAGGCCTGCATTGGCTCAGTACGGATATCCGCTCGCTTTAAGGCACAAGATTAAACAAAGTATTCATTCCTTCTCTCATTTTTTTAAAAGATAACCAAGAAGAGTAGAGAAAAATGTTTCCTTTTTTTAAAAAACAATGGGACACAAGCTTCTAAGAGGAGTGAAAGGATATGAAAAAACAAAGGGGAGTGGTGTAAAGGAAATGCTTGGGTTTTATTTAAAGAGAAAGCCACTTTTCTTCTGCTATGCTCCAATTTCTGCTATTTTAGAGCTGAAAAGGGTATCCYCTGCTGAGCATCTCTGCAGAACTAATGAGGCACCTTGTTGACTGCTATATTGCATTGCTTTTTAAATGGAATTCATGATGGAGTGCAATTTTTAAATCTCATCCTACCACAGATTCATGCCAAACTTTCCAGCAACAGATGGAACATCAGGGACCAGCATTACAGCTTCCTGCTTTAAATCAGTGTGAATTCATCCATGGATCAAATTGCTCCATGAAGTGAACATCTCAGCTTGCAGATAACACTGTCTTTTATTGTTTATGTTAACCTAAACTTCCATTCCAACAATTCTCCCACCACTGGAGAAACTTCTTTGCAGTCTTCAGAAGCAGGAAGTGCCATGCTTTGCACCTGAAAGTGTAGAGGAACATTTTGCAACAGAAGAGTTGCAAATGACACTTTTGCTAGCCATTTTCCCTCAAGGCAAATTCTCCCAAATGTGCAGTTGTAGTTCAGCACATTACTCCTGTCACATTCATAAGCTCTCAACAATAAGAAATGGAAGGCAAACTTAAAAAGAATAAAAATAATGCTGGTTTTTTTTGGATCAAAAATCCATTTCCATGGAGCATTCTTTCAACCAGATGGCGGAATATGATGACAAAATACAGCAACAATAAAATCATTTGGAGATCAGAAATGTTTCAAATTCTGTTCCCTTTGCTTCTGTTTAACAGGTCTTCCTTTGCCACATTCTGATTTTCCTGGGGGCAAGTTCCTATTTGGTCAGCAATAACAGTGCAAAGTAAACTGAGATTCAAATGCTTTCCCATTCATGAAATTCAACTGTAGAGATCTGCAAACGAGAGTGTAACTACATTTAGGATTTCTTCATCYTTGCTTCCAATTGTAGCATTACATATTTGTCCTCTGGGGCACTTTACTGAAATTTCACRCTATTTACCACACTTCCAGGAAACAGGGTCAGCTCTGGAGCCCAGCTGCAGGATGGCTCTGAACATGCTGCTGCTCTCTCCTGTATCCTCATGCAGTCCATGCAGGGGCTGTCTCCTGGGCTTGGCTGGATGAAATCTTTCTTCTGTTGTTATGCCATATTGTGTTTGCTCCTGGACTTTTCATCTCTTMAGTGCTTGTGTCCATACCTCATTTTTTTAAAATGCTGTGCAAACAGATGCATGTGATATTATTTTTTTTCCTTCTGAAGAGCATGTATTGACAAAGGGATACATCGTCCCTCTAACTCGAAAAGCATCATACTCATATTTCCATCAGACCTGACAACATCAGCAGTATCTGTGGAGGTAAGGCATTCCCATGCCAAATTTTGACATTGTCTGATAATGAGTTCTTGTTATCACACATCACCAGTGTTACTGATGATTTGAGCAGATTCACAACCTAGTTACTATCATGAGCTAACAAATGCAGAACTGCTACATTAATTTCACAGACAAATAATTTTATAGACTGCTTCAATCAATTAAAGCTTTAATTAAAGTTCCTCTGAAGTCTGAAATGTACCTTTCTGCTTAGGTGTATTTTGAACCAAGCAGGAAATCRTATATATAGTACATGGAAGAGGTATAACATCTAACTACTAATATAACCAACTGCTGCTATCTCATGTGGTCTAACTGTTACTGTTACTCTACAGGCCTGTATACAACATGATAATATTGTATACAACTGTTCAGAAAAATATATCTAGACAGTCCTTTTCTTTTTCCTTTTTTTTWWAAAAAAAGTGKTTTTTGAAAGATTAAATCGTTCAGCCACCATTTAACTCCAGTTCCTCTTTAAAAATTAGATTGTTATGATCTATTCTAATTGTGTATTTTTTCTTTTMAGAACTTTTTTGAAATCAGCATATATTTAATAGCCTTATTATGAGCAGAAGTCACATATTTAAAAATATAAACTGRATCATGAATGAAGAAGTTGTATAAGGGCAAGAAGAAAAATCTGGCACACAAAAAGCTTGGCTTCTAAGCTAATGCAGCAGAATAGCTACATTTTGCACAAACATTATACTATTAGAAGTTTGCTATCTTCTACTCTCTAGACATAAAGTAAAACACCCATCATCTAACCTGGAGACTGTTAGACTGACAGTGATTTCTGGGTCACCGAGTCTAGTCTCCTGCTGCCACAGGCAGACACACAGTGTATTTTCATTCATAGGTGATAATTTTCCCTTTCTACATGACTGCAAACTGCTCTGATGAGCCCATAATTGAATTAGAAGTGTAATAAGAATGGACTTAGTTATTAATGGTTAAAGTTCTGCAAAAAGTAGTGACTAAAGTACCTTGAAGGTAATAGCATTCACAACTGTCTCAAAGCAGAATGTTTCCACATGCTCAAAAAAGGGGGGATGGCACTGTGCCTGAATACAAGGGATAAAATAGATTAGATTATCTTCAAGTGTACAAAAATATGAATTTGAAATGACTTTTGAGGACAGCATTTTGGACCTAGATGCATGTGTGGACAATGGATATCACCTTCTATGGCAAGTCTATGCAGATACCTGAACATTTGATTTGACAGTAGATCTTTTGAGTATCATAAACCTGCATAAACAAGTAAAAGGTGCATTAATGACTTTCATAAACATTCTTTTTTACTGCACCACTTGTTTTTGTCTTACTRTTTAACATAATTTGATATTATTGGGCAATTTGTATTTAATTTCTAAAGACCTTTGTCCTTCTGTTTTTAATCCCTGGGACTATTTTATTTGACCTCTAATAGAACTGAAAAACAGAAAAAAGTCTTTAATATTGTAAAAGACCTATAAAATATATTTCCCTTGCTTACACTAAAGAAAGCAGTTTGCTGTGGTTTCCAGCGTGACATTTTTACATCAGCCATCTATGCACAAAAACTATTTTGCATGTCATAGACATTTATATAGATACTGAGCTTGGCCTTGCTGAAAGCAACAATATGAGTCTCTCTCATGAATTCCAGTGTGACTGGAATCTACTTGTACAAAAATCGATAATGTCAGTAGCCAGTCCTGTATTTCTGAGTGGTTTACACTGCSTGTTTTCTGATCCTGCTGCACGAGCTTGGCAGAGGTCACTTATAGGAGAAGCAGCTTTGCACATATTGTAGGTGCACATGATGTCTAGATGGGCACTCTTGAGACTAAAGTGTGTTTATGTGGGTAGATGGCACTAAAGTGTTTTTTTAACTGTAAAGATCAAAATCAGCAACTGATTACTCAGAAAGCATTGTACATTGGGCATTGAAATTCAGGGCAATTCTAAGTGTGGGAACAAATTTGCCCACAGAATTACCATTTGAGCTGCCTGCATCTTTTCTTTCTGGTTCCATTTTCATCTTCTATGTTGCTAAGAGGTTTCCATGGCAATTCTAATATTGGATTAAGGAAGACATATTATTAAGGTTAACACATCATTTCTGGTGTCGCCTAAGCCAGCATATGCAGCTCTGCTACGTGCAAGTGGTCCAAACATGTTAAGAACTGTTATCAACTTATCAGCTGATGTTGACAATGAAAGATAGGAGAGTAAAATGAGAATATGTCAGCAGGCTGAAGGACTGAAGCTACTGTCCTGATCCTCTGATCCTGAGATGCATTGATTTTGATGGAGCCACACTATTTTCTACATTTTGAGAATTTGGCCCCAACAAATTGTACTTTCCACACTAATTTCATGAAAAGAAAAAGAATTATCATTGCCTGTATTTAAACTGCACTGTTCACTGATACTAGAACACAATGATTAAGTTTATCTTTATCATAGCTCTGGAGGCATTCTGAATGGCACTTTTTTTGTTTACCATACCCCATATTCATATTTTCCTGCACTACCTCTAACTTGTCTTGTAAGCAATTTTGAACTGCTTAATAATTACACTTCTTCTGCAGAAGCATTATACCCTAGGTGAGACTGGTCTTTTTCAAAAGGAATAAACAAATTAGCATAAAGCCATCAATTAAGYCCTGAGAATGGGGGAGGGGGTAGTAAAATGCAAATAGATGTATTTTTGTATTCAGAAGTGAATTTATTACCCAGAGATATTTTACTGATTCAGCCTCCAGAGATGTCATTTAGGCAGTGTATAGAACACATGTGAATATAGAAATCAAGTCCCTGCTTGTCTGGCGCTACATCTCAGGGTGACTGGAGAGGCCATTTCTTGCAATGCAATCTCCATGCTCAGCATGAGCTCTCTTGTCAGAAGAAGCCATCAAGATGTTTTCCTTTCTGGTGTAGGTAGCTGTTCATCAGAAACTGAAATAAGACTAGAGATCTATTCCTCCGCAGCCAGTAAACATCTATGTAATAGTCACACAGGCCTGGTCCATGTTGAGAAAGGCTCCTGTGTTTTAATACCTCAAGAAACTGTTAATATGCATAGACAGTCTATGACAATCYACAAAAGTGAACAGTACTATGGGCATGGTAAGGCTCCATCTAAACCAGCCAGTGCTGAATAACTTAGGAATTTTTGGGGCAATCTAAAAAAAAATGTTTAACCTCTGCTTAAAMAAACTGCAGTTCCAAAAATTGCAAGTTGTTCCAACCAAAAAATAAAATTGCATTAATCAGAAGGATTATGATCCACTTTGAAGAGCTCCCTTTTCGTCCCTTTCTTAGGAAAAAAAAATCAGTGCAGATTTTTTTCCTGGTGATGCTTCAGGAGTCCAAAAGACTGGATGTTCAGTTTCTTTCTGTTTATGACAGTGAATCATAYAGCTTCACATTGCCTTGCAGCGTGCCCCTCTTCATTGAGATGGTTAGGCTTTTAGGACAGCTTTTCAGCCCATAACTAAATTTCTGTTTGTTTGTGAGCTGTCTTAGAGCTGTCACAGTGAGATTAGGGCTTGTCCTGGTGATGGGATCCCATTTGTAGCTTCCTACCAATTATGGAGATGCAAACAGACTGCTTGTGCTTTGGTTTGGATTTGTTTTGCAAGAGGTCTAATCTAAAACATGAAGTCATGCAGCTGGGGAGACACTGCTCTCCCTAATGAATAGACCAGTTGCTCTCTGGAAAATATTTGAAGCCACAGCTCTACCTGCTGGAAAAAAAGAGAAATTACACTGCGCCAAGAAGCTAAAAATTGATGAGCAAACTGTCCTAGACATRAACAACAAAAGTGCTTCTTTAACATATTGCACTTGCCTTCAGGATTCAGAACTTAATTTCTACTTGCAATGGCAGA
Organism: Rhea americana; assembly: GCF_003343005.1. Lineage (NCBI taxonomy): Eukaryota > Metazoa > Chordata > Aves > Rheiformes > Rheidae > Rhea > Rhea americana. The sequence goes on from NW_028187100.1 coordinate 2,544,607, forward strand.
AATTTTAACCAAGTTGCTGCGGTTAGACATGTGCTTTAATATACTCAAAGGCCTGTCCCTTCCCTGCTACCCCAGCTGAAAGTAAGTATGCTAGGGCACAAACCAGCTTTCTCCAATGGAGGGGATGAACTGGGAGCACAGGTAGATTAAGTACCTACTCTTGTATTAGTCTCCTTTGAAGTTTCTGGTATTGGCTATCATAGGGAGCAAGTTAAAAAAGAGTTGGGTCACTGATCTATTTTCTATGAATAGTAAGCTTACGATAAATGGCAAGGTGGCTCATGGAAAACAATTTTAGAAGCATCTGAGTTAGGCTCTTCTGAATGTGGCATGCAGCACTGCTAAGCTTCTCCGCAGGCAGCAACAATAGGAGTCAGAATGATCCCCATTGGCCTTACAGTACATACTTTTACAGTAGTTCTTCAATATTTTGTATACTTCCTTTGATTCTGCTTGTGTGTTGGTTTTTTGAAAAGTTGCATATTTCATAGTAGTCAGGACAAGGTTTTGCCCTATTAGAGAACAAGTTTTCTATAGGATTTGCGATATTTTTATTTTTACAGTGCTTCCCCATCGCAAGCAAACATTCACAAATTAATGTCTCTTTAATGTCTTAGTGATATTCTGTTACTCTCTGCTGCATGGATCATGAGCACATCTTTCAAAGTTGGCCAAAAAAAGTCAATTATTTCACAGAAAACTGATGAAAAATAGTTTTTGGAAGTATCTTCAGATTATTTCTATGACAGAAATACGTTTGTTGCTTTACCTGGGATTTTTATTTTGTCTTGTGTTAAAAACCACTGGAACATTACAATGAAAATGTTGGTGTTAGGAAATGTAGGCAGAGAAACAACCACAAACAAAAACATTTCAAAATCCTTAGCTCTGTTGTGAAATCTGTTTTGCAAATGTGAAAACAGAGACAGAAGAAATATTGTCTAGTCAGTCCAGCACTAAGCAGAGAAACAAGTTAGGTGCTTGAAAGGTGCTCAAATGCCTGCACAGCTCAGCAYACCATGAGAGGCAGCACCTTCACATGCCTGCAGTGCTCCAGCTGTGTTAATGCAGTGTTTCCTGTAATGGTCAGTCAGCAGGAATTCTGCATGGATGTGGACATGCTTGATCCTAGACTTCCCTGGCTAGAGCTAGGGTGAGATCTTCACGTGGCATACATACACAGCCAGTAGACATTTATTGCAAGAGCCTTTGGTAAGGGGCAATGGCCACCTCTCTTGGGTAGCAGGTTCAAGAGCCTTCTTTTTCCTCCCAGTTTCTATTTTGCTCAGATATATTCTATGTAAGTGTAAGCACAAGTTATGCCAGTATGATATCAGAACATGAGTGTGAGCATGTATTTATATTTATCCATCTATATACACAAACTGCAGTGGTTAACAGGGTTTCTGACATTTCCTCAACACTGAGTAGAGCCCTCCTAGCCTACATCTCCACTCAGTTTGCAAAATCTCCAACACACATTTATACAATCTATAGATAAACAGCTGTTCTTCCTCATGAGATGACAGTAATCCGAAGAACCCTTCAGACTTGCTGTTCCTGCATGTTTTGCTACTTCAGTGTAAGGTCAAAGACCATAACTAAGTCTGATGTAAAATTGAAGTGGTGTTTGAGAGAATTAGAAATGCAGTCTCCTCTCCAGCTGAATCTTGGTTGGTATTATCATAAAGAGGAATTTACTGCTTGTCAAAAGAATCAAAAAAAGGACATTTACTGCAAATTGGAAGGATGTGATGAATATTTTTTCACAAAGTTAATTAGCTTATAATTTGTAAGAGAGCAACTTGGAATAGCTCAATAGAAGCTCTTTGAATAATGCACGATAATCTGCATCTGATTATAATTCCAGAATATCTTCTTTGCATGTACACAAAGGAAAAACATATTTTTTTACAGTGTTGTTCACAAGCTTGTATAATTCTGGAGATTGGATCTGTGTGTCAAGAAGAGGCAATATTTCAGAATCAAGGAATTCAATCTTACGTTAGGCTGAAGTAAATTCAGAGTCTGTATCTTTCTATGCCTTGGAGCTATTCTTAAACTGGGATGGGCAGCTGTCAGAGTGAGACTATGTTGTTTTATGTGGTGTCTTTTTTAGCGGAAATCATCCTCTGGACCAGAACTGAAGCTTTTAGATTTCATTTTACATCACTCCAGTCCTTTGATGCAATGGCCAWAGTAAGGCTCTTTTCCAGGGTTTTCATCTGGAGTGAAATCCCGGCCCTTTGAAGTCTGTCACAAAATTCACCCCAATAGCTCTCCCAAGACCTGCAAAACTGGCTTCTCTTGCAGACAGAAAGTCTCCAATGATACATTCTGAGGAAAAGCTCTCTGCATCTGGCTCAAAGCACAATTGCTTCTCCTTGGATGCATTAAATCCAATTGGGCGGATATTGCACATAATATGTGACTGGTCTCTGCCAATTTCAAACGTGGTATGCTTGGAGGGGAATAAAAGCCACACTGAGAAAAACTGACTTCCCTATATGCCAATAGCTATTGAAAAAAGTGAAGGTTGTCTTAAAAACATCCAGAGGAAGATCACGTAAAAAAAAATACTGTGTTTAGATCTCTCAGAAATGTAAAAAATAACAACAAAAAGCCAGCTAAACTATTCCATTATCATAATGCAAAAATATTTAAATTCTTGGCTCTCAATGTCACTGGAAGACACTTCTTTCCTTGAAGTTTGGACTTTTGAAATGAAAATCATATGAAAGCAACACAAAGCAAAGAAGGAGAAAAATACTCTCTGTTCCATTGTCACCTCCCTGAACTCAGTGGTAGCAACTAAAAGGCCAGTGTACCTCTGTTGGAAATAATCTGTTAGATCTGAAACTAATTTTCTGATTGTCATGGTGTCTAATCTTGAAAAGGGTTGTTTTATTTTACTTTGTCTGATTTGTCAGCTGTCTGAATCTCCAGACGCCTTTAGATTTAAAGCAATAGTGATAATCTGAGGGTGAATGCATTATCTCATTTATGGATGCAGACCTGCAATGATTATAGGATGAAGAGACATAGATACACAAGTTGAAATGTAGGGGGAGAAAAATTCTTAGTATGCAGCCAAGAAGGTGGGAGAAAATGTTGATACATCCGAGACATGGGTAGGACATAACCACCATATAGTTTTACGACAGTACACACATAATGTGATTACCAAGAGAGAAAATGACGGATTTTTATGTCACATAAAACACTGAATAATGCAAGGCTTAAAATCATGAGATAGAATTCTTGAAACCTTTGGAAACAATAGAATTGCCTTTTTGTAGTTAAAAGCATTACAATAAGATAGGCAGCTGATCATGCTTGGGGCCCTGGGCCTTGCTACCTAAGCTGGGGACATTTGTAGAGGAGATTAGAAGCATAAGAAAAAAAATAATACTGTTTCTAAAAATAATGACTGTTTTCATAATGCTACTTCTMTATATCAGCTAGCATGTACTAACAAATTGTTAGGAGAAGCTTTGAACAAATGCAGACAGAAGGCAGCTTTTCAGATATGAATCATGTTCTCAGAAAGTTTGATCCTTGCCTTAAACCAGTTCAAGTTCATGACAAAAGTCTTCCAAAACTCCTTTGTATCACCTAAGATTGACTTTAATTAAACTGCAGGCTCAGAAATGACTGATCAATCAGCACGGGTTGTCAGAATGCACTGGAGCTGAATTGTGTTCCACGTTTTTGTTTGACGATAATAGCATAGTTCTTTAAAAAGAGGCTTTCACTTATTTTCAATGAATTTTGAGCAGGTTGTTTTGAAACAGCTGTAAAACTGCCTGGGGTGTCTGTTTGTTTCAACATTTCAGAAATTCAAGCACCTCACATCAGCATTGGAAGTGACCCGCCACTGTTGTGGTGTCAAGGACTGGAATAGGAAATCAAAGAATTCCCCTCTGTCAGCAAGGAAACATGCTTTCTCATTTAGAGGAAACAGAAGGAAGGAGTCAGGTTACCATAGCGATCAATGAGGAAAGGATACGGTTACCTGGAAACACAACTGCTCCCATCCGCTGAAATAGCCTTTCTTTTATTTGTTTATTGATGAGAGATCAAAGCCAGCTCTTCACACACACAGAAGTCTGAAGGTTAGACTTGGAACAGCTGCTCTGCATCAGATTTGAGCACAAGTGAGTAAAGGGAGATATATAAAACTTTCTGGGGGGCATCTACTACTTCTATTTGTAGAAAATACTATTTCAGCTAGTAAATAAATAAAGATCTTGTTGTCAGTCTAAAGAAAAACTGCTATTGTGAATAATTATGCAGCCACTGTGATTTAAGGCCTGCCTGCCCACACAAGAGCCATTCAAAGCACTTTAGCCAGCCAGTCATTTATATTTGTAAAGAAAAGTTTCTCTCTCACACCTGTAATCGTATTTGATAGACATCTACAGAGCTCACACTGCCAGCTCTTCCTCTCCATGGGATTTGAAATCAAAGCCTTCCTTGCCTCAGAGAGTTGAAGTAGTTGCATTTTTTTAGAACAGAATGGTCAAGGTGGTGATATTTTGGCCAAGGCTCCAGTGTGGAGCTAAGGAGATAGCTGAAACTTCTGATACCTGTATGTTGCAAATGGTGCTGCACACAATTAATTTTGTAATGGATCTGCAGTTAAAGTACAGAAATATGTCTGGAGATCTTCCAGGCCTGCAAGAAAAACCAGGATTATAGTTAAATCACTGCACTAGACCTCAGCTTCTAGCTACTCCTTGAACCTGATATGTTATTTTAAACAGCCCATTGTCTAAAGGCCTTGCAAGATCTCGGGTTGTTTGGGGAAGTTCTTTCCCCTGTTAGAACTAGGGACAATAAACTGCACTTCTCCTCAGAAAAAAGCCAAAAAAACCCACCAAACAACAAAAACAAAAACAAAAACAAAAACAAAAACAAAAACAAAAACAAAAAAGAAGAAGAAGAAGAAGAAGGGTCAAGGGTCAAGCAGGTATTTATTCTACAAAGTTGCAGGTTACAAGTGGAATTAAAGCTGAAGACCTAAACCTCTGTCAGCCATAAAAAGGACCATTAGGACTCACAGGAGCCAAACTTGTTAAACACACTTTAGCTGCAGGCAATAGAGGAGCTGAAGATCAGCCTGTTTTAATATTTCTGGCTGTGAATTTTGAACAGGATATTTGGAGCCCACAAGAATGACATTATATGCCTGTTTCAATGCTATTGCTTATACCGTCCTTTGAGATCTGGATGATTTGGTATCATCAGCTCCAGCATGAGAGACTCAGAGCTTTCTTGTAAGGGAACAGGCAGCAGCTCTGGTCCCTCTGCTCCCATGAATGGTGTTTTCCTCATCACAGGGTGCCATGGGAGGCCCTGTGAGTGTACTCATTCTCACATTTCCTTGCAACTCTTCTGTAGCATTGTAGTGAAGGTATAGGAAATGGAAGAATAATTTAAARTCTTTTGATTTCAGAAGGAACAAGAATACTGGCCTCATGCTTCCTGAGTGAACACACTTTACCCATATTCATAGAATCAGTAAAGTTGGAAGGGACCTCTGGAGATCATCTAGTCCAACCCCAAATTATGACACAGCTGCACCGAAACAGTATGTTTTCAAAGAAAGGCAAAATCATTTCTCAGCACACACAGTGCAAGATGCTGGAGCAAATGACATTTTGTGAGTCCTACTCTTACCCTGACACTTAACTCTGGATACTGGTAYGTGCCCAAATGTGTAAGGAGATATGGAGCCTTAAAAAACATTCCTGTATAAGATGTTGCCCATTTGTTTTCTGAGGGGCCTCATAAAGTGTGTYGCCTACCCTGTGTCACAGGCACTTACATGCTTAATCATCCTGAGCCCTTAAACAGAGAACTTCAGCCCTTACCACAGGCTTGGCAGTTCTGCTGCAGCCAGGCACTGAAGTCTGTGTTTCGATGATCCAATTCTAAATCTACAAGCTGGGAAGATGGATGTCTCTAACTGCTTTTTCTCAAAACTATCAAACCACAACACTGTTCTTGAAAACACTCCTGTCCTCCTGCAGGCACYTCTTTCTTTCTCACTCTGGGAAGAACTCAACCAACCAACCAAGAACAGGACCATAATGAAACATCCTAGGTGCACGCTGAGAAATGCTACAAGCACTCAAACCTGAGAGTATTATTGACATTTTATAGGTAAGACAAAGATGAAAGCCATGATCTTCAGTGGTAATTGGGAACTTATTTGCCCTCCAAATGCTAAGTCCCCCTTCTGGATCCCAGTAATAGCCTCAGACTTCTGTATTAATATTTGTATTTTTTCTGGTTGAATACATATAAAACCCTCCAGAGCATGTAAATTACCTCAAAATAAACAGCTAAATGTCCCCTTTTCTTATGCTTTTTTTCTAAGAGAAAGATCTTCAGAATAACTATTTTTCTTAAGTATTTATTAATCATGTTTTTGCATATAAACATATACACCCAAACTGTATATGCTTCCAATGAAAGGCCAAAGCATTTATACCATCACTGGTAGCCAGGGCACCTCTGTCTAGTATGGGAGGTTCAAGTTCAGACAGACACAATCAGGGTCAGTAAACAGTTCAATCAATAAGTGATTGAGAGAAATTTTTCCTAGCACAAAAACCTGCTAGTCACATGGGAGGGAATCAGATCTCTGCATTGATTCAGACTGCACAATGAATTCAGCTCATAACAACCATACTGCAGGTATGTATTAGTAAGAGTAGGCCACTGAGTATCTGTCTTTCTCTCTCTCTCTCTCTCTCTCTCTGTTCATTTAGTAACAGAAAAATAGACTATGCTCCCCAGGGCTGAATTCATTACTCAGTATTCTAAGCAAAGATAACAGATACCTTCTGCATTTCATTCCTAATTCATGGCTTTTCATTTGGCTGTTGTCTAGGGATCTAAATATCAAGTTGTCTTGACATCTCCTACAGAGAATCTAATTCAAGGCTGGGATTCAACAAAAGYACTGCAGTAATGAAGGACCAACTACCTTTGAGAATCAGAGACCAAGCGATTTGCTCAAGATCAAACAGAAGTACAGGTAAAGCAGAGACCTGTTGCATCCAGGAAATAAGAATTATACTAAGTGGACTTCAACATTACCTTGTTTTAAACCCAAACACAGTAATAYTGCATAACTGTATAAACATTTTTCTACCCAGTGGCCCAGTAAATATAGTATTGCCATTGCTAGTAATCAGCCACTGGCCTTATGATAACTATGCCTTCTTCCCACTGTGCAAGGCCCCAGTCCTGATCTTTTAGACTTGTTATCAAGTTATCTTAATAACTTATTGTGTGAACCAGAGTATGGTYCCTGATACCTCTTATTATGATACACATTTTAGGCACGAGGTAGCATCAAGTGCCTTGAAAATACAGGCAAAGGATGAAAACAGAGGCCCCAGAGCTATACACAACTCAATAGTGCTCAGTTACTGATCGCTGAGACCTGAGAAAAACTGTTTTTGCTTTAAGAAAAGAAGTAGTAGCTTAGCAAATGGCAGAGGGGGAAGAAAGAAAACCAAAACCAAAAATAGCTGGGCAACAGGATAGAGCACTTGCCCAGCCTGGAGCTGCTTTTCCTTAAAACTGTCTTAGTTATTGAACAAGTTTACACCTTAGTCTGACAATCCCCACGTGCCTGCAGTCAGATAGCATTGGCAGGCACAAAACCATKCCGTTTGCAGTTCATTGTGTGAAGAGCCAGAACTGGCATGAGAGGAAGGAAGGATTAAATCTGCTCTGAGAGAAAAGTTAATATAAATGAGTGACTAGAGAAGGCAAACCACRGAGTCACAGCTGCTACCTGCAAGGCTCCCAGCCCAGCTGAGACTGGTACTCAGCTCTTCTCCTCTTATTTTACTACTCTGATGCAAGCAACTCCTGCAACATCTGGTACTTGACAGGATATGTTCACAGAGTATTATGAAGCCAAACCCCTTTTAGGAGATGCCTAGAGTAGGTGCAAGAACTCTTTAAAAGCACTGAACAGTGGTAGGGTGGAAACAGCAATGTGATACAACCATAAAAAGCCAAACATGATCTCTGGATGTGTCCGTGGATCTGTACTTCCAGCAGGGAAGAAAAGGAGCAAAATAGGAGTATTTTTCATATATATTTCAACTAGAGAGGAAAATGTTAACATCATTCCACATGACAYGGAGAACCTCATATGGAATACTGTATACTGCTCTGGTTGGCCCTTCTAGAGAGATGACCTGAAGCTGAAAGAGATGAATCATTCTTGAATGACTAGGGGAATAAACAGCATATGTTACAGATATTATGAATTTGTCTTGTTTTTTCCAGCAAAGCAATCACAGAGACTCTGTAATTATAATTCTATTAACTCTGAGGAAATATTGCCTGAGTAAGGAAGTGACGGAAATGTTTAGGATTGTCTTCCGTTCGAAGGAGAGCATTCCCCTCTTTCTCTGGGAACAAGGTTGCTAAGATGGTGCTTAATGTTGACTTTAATGTGATTTCCCCTCAAATCAGTTAAATCAGGAAAGAAGACAAGCCTGTGCTTATGAGTTGTTTTCACTTAAAGACTATTCATTTAAGAATCAGACTTAACTCAAAATCCTATCTTTGGGAATATGATATTGAAATCCTTCAGAAACAAACAAAGAAACCTGTAATTACCAATCTGTGTAATGAAGAAAACTAATCTTTGAATAGGTATAGCTCTGCGGCACTATTAAATTATCCTTCTAGCTTTTCTGTAGCTTGCAAGAGTTCCTTTCTCCCAAAATTATTTAGTTCATTGTTTGTTTAAAGAAAAACTCCACCATACAACATGTTTCAAAGGTCTTCTAATAGCAATCACTTACCTAGAATGACTTTATACTCTGTATGGAAGTATTTCCTTTTTTCTGCTTGAAGACATGCCTCAGTACAAGCTTTCTGCATTCTATTTGCTTTGGTAGAGACAAAAATGATTTGGGTAGAGTATCCRCTGTGTACTTATTTGTACATATATATGTGTATGTGCTTAGAAAATCATTTTCCTAAATAGTTCCCATTGTACACTAATACACTTCAAAGCTTTGTTAACCTAACATCATCTGGCCAATAAAGGCCATTATCTTCTTTTAATCCTTTTTCTTTCCAAGTCACCCAGAAAGACAACAGGATAATGTGAGAACTGTGCACTGCTCCTAGTATATTTCTCTAGAGCCTTTCAGAGTCACTGCAGTTTAGTGATAAGGATGCTATTTATTTTTAATTTATTCAGTCTACTGTTGAGTGATAGTCAGGATTTGATTTTTCGGTCAATGAGGCAAATTGACAGGGATTAGAAAAACACAATTTGTTAGAAAAGTAAGCAACCCTAAGAACCTTGTCAATTCCTAGAACACCTTATATCACTATTAGTGTTCAATATGTAACTCTTCAATTACAGTATTTGTAGAGCAACTGTCAGGCTTTGGGAAAGTATAGCAACATAACTTATTACTGTCACTCAGATCCTTCGGAGTTAGCACACACCAAATTTCACGTACATCAGCTACTGAAGGCAGCTGGTGTTATCTGATAATCGATTCACTCAGCATACTGTCAGGCTTTGAGTTTAATCCCTAGCTGCTGGCTGTTTTCAACAGATCAGACAGCAGAATAGCATTGAGGGGGTGCGAAAAGGATGAGTGTGGGGGAAGGTATGCTGGCAATGAAAGGGCATTGCAGATGTCAGAGCACAGAAAAACTRTATCTACTTTTTCAGCTGGTAGCAACTACAAGAATGAAAAGATATACTTCTGTTTGACTGGATAACAATAACACATAGAAATTTCAAGTAAAATGCCCAAAGTTCCATTTTAGTCAGTGTTGTACAAACAAATAATAAGCCATTTTCCAAAAGGCCTTATAATCTAGGTAGTCTGAAATCTGGTTTGGAAAACTACTTTCTGGAAGAGTGAGGGTCTCTCTGCAATATCTCTTTGAGATACAGCTGTCAGGTTCTGCTGAGCACTAACTCCTGTTCTTTTTCATCAGCAACATTCCCACTTTGACACTGACTCTGAGTGCCATTATGATACATCAGATCAGCAACTGCTGGAGCAAACTGCATAATCAGAACTGCAAAAACAAGAACTTCCACTTTGCCTGATCCAGGTTTATGGAACAGTGAATTTTCAGACCTCTCCGAATGCTTATATTTCTAAGCAGAAGGTAGGGATTACACTAGCTCCACAGCTCAGAGGAGGTACACGGCTTCTCTCACCATTTACTCTGTACACGCAGCCTAGTCCTGATAAAGCCTCAAAGCACATTCTTCCACATTGAGCCACAAACTCCTTTATTACTTTAACTCCTCTTTATTCTGGACAGCTTCTGTCCCAATCTGATTAGGTTGCCTCTTAGTAATGTATACCTCCAAGTATTTGGGAGGAAATACAGGTGGAGAAGATGTGATATATAGTTTTTAGAGCAGTCAGAGCAAAGCTACTATCCAAGTCTGTAGTGAGATAACCTCAGTAGMGCTAAGGATTCACTGGAAACAACATGTATTTCAGATATTTATATGCAACTATCTATCTTGAGCCAGACCTCCATGCTTCTCTGAAGCAGTAGGCCTTGCAATACTCCTCAGCTGCAACCTGTCTTTAAAGGCAGGAAACTGAGGCACAGATGGGAATGGTGTTACATCCAAAGTTATAGAGGCAGTCTGAGGGATACAATCTGGCTTTTCTAAATTCTGGTCTACACTCCCAGCCAGTAGGACTTCATTCTGTTCTAAACTTTAATACCAAACTGGGGTAAGCATACCATACCTGAGCAGCTTCAAGTGGCATTGGCCCAAACCACAGAGAGAAGCTACTTCTCTCAGCAGTGGTACCTCTTACTACACAGCTCCTGATGGTGGTACCCAACATCACTGCTAGTAAAGATTACTTGCAAAAACATCAACAGAAAAGGGGCTGGAAATCCCTGATGTGGCACGATGATGCCAGTTCCCCTATTCAATTGACAGAAGAGAGTGTAAGAGAGAAAAGTTTTAACGCTAACCRGCCTACCACAGACTCCATACTGCTAACACCTACTGGTGCTTTTCCTCTGCCACTAGTCACTGAGGCATCTTTGTCTTCCCCAGTTTTGTCTTTGATTGAAGTGCAAAGTTCCAAAGTGCCACAGTACCATCAAAAGGTAATCATGAATTATTTTGTGGTCACTGATCTCTTATGACATTGCAGTTTTATGGTCCTTTCTGCTTTGGAAAATGCTGCATAAATATTACCTAAGCAAAGCTTCCTTTTTATAGTACAATAAGCTAGAAGATAGCGTCYGAAATAAGACATAAGAGCTAATGACAAATTGTCCTCATGAATAAAATTTTTATGTTTTCATTATTTACATAACTTCATAGCTCACAGATGAACAAAGTATGATCAGCAATGAAAGCAAATATGCTCAAATATGCTATATAAGCACCATACAAAGGAAGGGGGGGGAGCAGAGCAACCTGAAAAATATCCAAATGTAATCAGAACAGATTAGCAGTTTTGACACAGTGTCAGTAACTTCTCTTATTATGAGAAGATACTCAGATATTATTAGGCTCCTTGTCACAAAGAATCAGAACTAATAACATTGATGCAAGTGTTTGCAAGCTGCGGATACAACATTCTCAGTGTCTCTCTTTTACCTTTTGTCTGCCATGTATGAGAACAAGCTTAAAGAGCTGGCTAATACTTTGAAGGGTCAGAGTTCACTGACAGCACTAATTACTCTGGTGATAATAATTACTTCCTTGCAACTGATTAACTTGTCTTATTTGCTGTTACAGCAGTTCACATTCCATATGGAATTCCATAGAATTAGCCTCCTCTGCTTTCTGTAAAGAGACTGCAGACATTAGATATCAACAGGGCAAATGCATGGAAGTCTTGGGCTTCTGTTAGGTTGATTTTAAGAAAGGCATTGGTAATTGCATTCTGATTCTGTTCCTCTTTACACTGAAACTGCTGATGAAACCACCTTATTAGACTGATCCTCTACTGTCTTGAACCTGACCCCTGTGAATCTGAATTACATCTAGATAGCAAAATGCTTTCATTAAAGAGTTTGAAAGATTTTGATTAGGCAAAATTTTTACAGCCATTTACAGCATGTGYGAATATCTACAACAAGAATAGGCACAGAGAAGGAAACTTTACACTTCTGGATGCTATATCTCACATTACTTTGGACTTTATGGGTTCAGTTCTACTCAGTATGACCACAGTAGCAACTGTTACTCAGATGTGCTAAAAAWTTTCCTGTTTATTTTTTTCTTGCTAGAAGACACCGGGCAAGTCATTCACCTTTTCTTCAAGTGGGTTTCCTGAGAAAATGAGTCTTACACAACCACATTGCATTTGTTTGGCACCTCAAGAACTTCTGGCTTCTGTGGACAACTTCTAAAACATCTGACAGAGTAGACTCCAAAGACATTAGATGTCCTAAATTTTTGTGAAAGCAGTAGTAGCTTGAAGAGAGAGATCTTATTACTGCTGCCTCTAACAAAATGACCAATTATGTTTTAGACATCRGAGAAAATACCAGATATTGAAGAACAATGTTAAGAACTAGGCTTTGTTACTTATGCCATCCATGGAAGTTTCTTTTCTTCTTCTATCCTTAATTTTCCTCCATCTACCCCTCCTAGTTAGTTTTTAASTCCTTTGAGGCAAACTTATCTGCTGTTCTGTCTTGCATTTATTCTATAAATAGATATTTATTTCTGCAGTATCTTGCAGAACTTGGCCTTAGGACAGAAAATTTATTTTTAAAAACCTACAGTGTAGCAGTATCATAGTTAAGCCAGTCCTTCTTGGATACTGCTTTAAATAAGGAGCATTCTTACTTGTAAACTACTATGCTAATCTTCTCTTATTAGCTGTGTTCCCTATTCATCTTTATTATATGGAAAACATACAAATCTCTGTTGTCTAAATACTATAATACCCAGGTGACACATTGTTTGACTCACAATGAACAAAAAGTAAATGGATAGTGCCTTGTAGAATRTATTTTTTTGTGTGACTGAATGATTTAATAGCTTTCTAAGTAATGGTGAGTTAAGAGATTTGTGGTACAATTCAGTAAAATCTTAGAATGAGAACTAGAAAAGGATTCTTCTTATTCATGAGTCAGGTTATCTCACAAAGTTCATCTCATAGATGTGGAATTTGTTTCCAGATAATTTGGCACACCTTGAAAACCTGATACCCTGCTTGTTCCATGTCATCATTTACAGTGCTCAGTGTTGTACTGCTGTAAAATATCAAGAAAATCAAAATTTTCCTCTTATTAAAATGAAATCGTCATCCTGAGAGGTAACTGAAGGGCCTATATGTTCAACTCCTCAATAGATGTAAGAATTGGGGTACTACTCAAACAGTGATAGGAGGACAATTTTGAAGTTTTGAAGAGGGGGGAGAGAGAAGAGAAATTCACCATTATCATAATCTTATGATTCTCCTCCCTTTATTTAAGTATAAATATGAACACTTCCTAACAATCTGCAAAACTGTCAGGTGATTTCAGCAGAAGCAAGAAGTAGTCTACTGCAAAGGTGTATCCACTTCATTTTATTTTGTGTTGGGAAAAAAAAAGACATATGCTGTTAGTCATGCCAGTTGGATGTTTCCCTTTCTCCTTCTGTGGAGATGTTCCATATAACAAGGTACATCTCTGACTTACTCTAGCTAAGTTTGACTTAGACTCCTCTACATAGCAACTTAAATATTTTCAGCTGCTTTAACTCTCAAAACAATATATTACACTGCGCATTCTTCTTTCTTGAAGGAGAATAATACATGACAAATGTGAGTCATGTTAGTCATAACTAAAAGGAGCACGGATACTAAAGTGATGAGCCAAGTATAATATCAATATAGAATAAAACAATACCTCAATAATACTGGAAAGAATGGAAATCATACAAAAAAGAAATTTGTTTTTCAGAAGGTTTTGGGCTTGGATGCATTTATGAAGAGAAAATAGCCATACCAAAGCATAAATGACTCTGTGTATGTGTGTGTGTGTGTGTTGGTGCATTTGTTTCCTTTCAGAAGAAATTTACACCAAGCTCTAAGACTGTGTTCAGGGTTACTAAAATATTTTTGGGTTACTAAAATATTTTTGAAAGTCTATGAATCTTAGCAGTGGAGTGACTGGAGTGACTATTTTGGAGGGTGGCAGGCAGGAGACACCATGTGAAATTAATCATGCTGAAGCCCAACTAAGCATGGCAATTTAATAACTAGCAATTTTGGTAGTGATCAAAAAAATAGTCTATGGTTTCACTAATCCTAGGAATTTGAAGTTTTCACTTGAAAATTAGTTATCAAATAAATGTTGAGCCAACTGATATACAAAGTTGAAATTTTTCTGATATTCACATTTTCAGCATGCTGAAATATAGCAACATAAACCAAGSATTAACTGAGAAAAAAGATGTGTTRTATCAGTGTGCAATAGTGTGAAATACACCTAATACACAGCACTATGCTACTTTACAGTATAAATTACGGATGCTTAGCAAAATTTTTCACCAAGTTGAAAATTTAAGATACTTTTCCTTGCCAATCTCCAACTTAATGCAAKCTACACTACACAAACCATTTTCAGTGAATAATCATACTATTTTACAAGGTTAGAGTAGGCAGACTACAGGCATATTCAAACTAAACCTGTATACCTGTTAATTTTATACAGAATATGAGTTGTTTCCATAGCAGTATGCAACTAMATTTGTCTGCCTCTGAGTATATCCACAGTATCCATACATTCTGCACAGCAGCATTTTTCAAAATGTAACACTGCACTGTTTCTCTGCAAGTTGCTAAGAAATGACCTTGGATCACTGGCATTTTTGTTAAAAGACAATTCAGGAATAAGGTAGCAATCCTTTTCCTAAGGTCCTCTCTATAGTGCATTTAGTATTATCATGTCATCTAACATTAGATTGTTCCAAATGAGGCAATTTTTACCAACTCAACTCTTGAAGAATAATAGAAAATGAATGYGTTTTACGGCTAGCTATTCATATTAAATTTCATGCTTAATTATGTAGTGTCTCTGATGGCTACTGTAATTCCTTTCTCCCTTTGTTCTTACACTATTTACTTGTTGCTTTTCAACCAAGGTGTAAATTGTTAGTATTTTTAATCACTCCTTTAGAATGAATCCCTTCAAATCCCTAAATGTTTTCTTGGTCATCTCTGAACTCCTTACTGAGTGTCTGTAGATGCATCTTATTTTACTCTCAAGCAAACATTTTCAYTTCTTAGTTGCATACACTTCAGGTAATACATTTTAAAATAAGACATATATTATAATAACTTTTAAAATGCACCAACAAGGTAAACAATTTGTACAGCTGCTCACATTTCCAAAAACATTAGTGGCCCTTTTATACTATCTCCACATCTTTTCAGAGGACAGATTGGTTTCACACTTCTTGAAAGCGATGTGAGACTACAGTCATTTTAAGAGCTGTCATCTAATGTAAAGTCTTCTACTGAAGTCTTCTCACAGTACTACTGAGAGCAAAAAGTGAATGCAGTCTGGCTTTCCCTGTTTATAAGAGAAAGTTCTTCTGAAGTATTTAATACATAATATATTATTTTTCAGTTCAGCTGAAGAAGTTTTCAGTTAAGAAGATTTTGAGAAAAATATCTCACAATCCTAAAAATGTCTTTCAATACAAACATTGCGTAAGATGTCACTGAGTTTTAACTGTGTAGTAACTTTGGTTACCTCACAGTAAGATAACTCTAGAAAATAATTTCCAATTTTGACAGAAATAAAATTTTAATTTTCAGCCCTAAATAACTTAGCAGTTCACTTTTCAATTCYTGTAAAAATAACTTTTTCCTTAAAAGGCAACATTTGTAAATCTAAGAGTATGCTGTGTCATTCCTCTGTAATAAAGAGTTGGAGTGCTTGCCTGAACTGCAAAGCTCATCTGAAACTGTATTACAGAACTATCAACAGCCCCTCTCAAATACCAAGACTAATCAAAGATAGCAAGTCAATAAAGCATCTAGGCTTCTTGGGTGGAAAGAGGGAAAGGGGAAAAGAAAGAAGGTTTCAATAACTTGCCATGAAGCATTTGGAATATCTGGTAASAACAGTCCAAAAAAGTATTATCAGTATTTGCTAGAGCGTGCTTTTTTCTCTAATAGAAGTTGATAATATAAAAATCAGTCATGTGTATACTCAGTGAAAGTAGGAACACATCAGCAGGATGTGACCTTCTACAGTTATTTGTTTTTTAATATCTTGCCTATTAACCACCTATTACCATATGATTAATAAGARTAGTCTCCTCTTTCTTTTTTCCCTTAGGATGTTAGACAGAAACAAAACACCTTTGCATCCAAACTATTTACAGGATGATGCTGACAGCCAGTACACAACATTATCAAGCATACGGTTATTACAAGATCATTTTATTTAAGTTTATCTTAACACATTTAACCTTATAGTAAAATAATTTGTACAGATGGACTGAATGGAAGAAGCTACCCACACTGGARCCACAAGGCAGTGGGTAAACCCCGCAGTACACCAGATAGTTGAATATAAACATCCTCTCTTTGAACATGACCAATGGATAATGTTATGGGGTTTTAAACTAYGTTTGCCACAAACTGAAAGATTCAGTAACTAAATATAATGAAGGTTGTATGGCTGGCTTTAAGAGACACATCTGTTTCAAGTCATGAAGCTGTTGCTAGCTAAGCTTAACCAGGCTAAGCCAATGCCTTTTCCTTTTTTTTTCCCCCTCCATCACCTATCCATCAAACTACCTATCTGCAGTGGATTACATAACCATTATGCTTCATGTTCTCTGAATTTATTTGGCACTAGTGGATGTCGCAGTTAATAGTGAATGCATATGCAATCAATTTGTTTTRAAGAGGCTCTGCAGAAGGATATCAAGTGGGAGCTTTTAACAGGCAGCTATTCGATTTGGGGCAATTCCAGTAAATCTAAATACTGTAATTATAGAAACCGATAAAACTATGGTATTCTAAATGCCAGAGGAAAGAGGTGGAGAGACAGTCTGGGTATGTGAGCTGCTAACTTCTTCACCTTCCATATGCTATGCATTGCTCTGTGCCAGTCCAGCTGTGAATAGACACATTTCGTAGTATTTATATTGAACTACTTTAGGAGATTCCCATATTATAAACATTAAAAATTGCTACAAAGCACAGCATTATATACCCTGATGACGGAGCAGCAAGGCAAAACATTATCGCTCACATATTCTGGTTTGTGGTGAGGAAGTGCTAACTGCTTTGCCCCGCCAACTCATCCAAGTGCTTCTCCTCCCTTTTTTCGCTTCCCACTGGATTACCTCCTTTATTGGGTTAACATTAACTTCCAATTTAAGCTGTTACTTCCTATTTCCTTTTTCCTCCTATTTTCCTTTTTCCTACGACTTGCATTCCTGAGTACTGTCAGACATTTCCTTACCTCAGTTTGGTGATAAACCTTGTGGTACATGACTCGGCATTTCTTGACTTCTCCCTTAAAATCCTAGRTGAAATTTACAGTTTATATTCATTATGTCTGTCCAGGAGATAGATGATTGTTTTGTTTCACCTCTTGCTTAGGCTGTCCTCAAACCTCAAAACTGCCCCAAAACCAGAGGTTATTAAAAAATACCCTCAAAAGTAGGAAGGAAAATGCTATTCAGGTAAAAGAGAAAGTCTGCATACTGTATCAAATTTTGTGTTTTCTGATATTAACTCGGGGGAGGGGAGCGAAGGGAGTGGGATGATGTGGCACCACTCACTGCGCAGCAGCAGTGACATGGTGTCTGCCGGCCGCTCCCCACCCGCATGGCCCTGAGCCCAGCAGCCGTCTGGACAGGGCAGGGCAGTGCTGACAGCCACCTTCTCAAGGGCAGAAGCCTCACCACAGCCACAGCCGCTACGGGAGCGGGGTCGCCGCCTGCCAGGTGCCAGCCCAGGTAGGGAGCCGCTGTGGGGCCAGGCCACCATTTTGTGAGTTGGCGGCTGCCATTTCGTGAGCCGGTGGCTGCCTTTTTGTGAGCCGGGAGCCCCAGTGGCAGCCCCAGCTGCCGGGCCGGGTGGCGCCAACGCCAGGCTGGGGGTCAGGCCAATTCCGTAAGTGTGACAGGATTTGTGTTAATGCGGGTGGGTTACCTCATGTGCAAGGTGATAAAAGACAGTTCCCCTCCTTTCAGTATGCTTTCCCAAAGCTTGGGCTAACTGCTTGTTGCCTGTCCCAAGATGGTATGTTACTGCTTCTAGCTGTAACTCTTGAGCTTTTTGCTTTCAACCTCTAAGGAGAGAGAAATTACATAATTTCATCTTAATGCTAGCATAGATGTGAATTTCTGGCAAATTAAACCTAACTTGGCATGCTTTGAACCTTTACACAATATTATTTTGCTTTATTATGCTTTTAGTCTTTCATGGAATGCTTTGAATTTTAGTAAAGTCTCTTTGTTCTTGCAGACCTGGCATAATTGTAGGTGCTTTTCACTGAGATGCAACTTGGGAAGAGTTTGCTGCTGTGTTGGCCACTGCCCTCCAGGTTGTAGTCCATAGCAGCAGTTTCAGTGACTTCTACTGGGTCAGGCTTTGATTGGAAAGAAAGGTTAAAGTTAATGTTGAAAATTCTTTAAAATTTTATTAAATATTTATTATATAAACCAACTCCCCTGTTCATTAACTGCCTTAAGTTACAATATAAATGGAAATCTTTCATGAAAATACAGATATCTAATGAGAGAATATTACTGTCCTTTCCTGAAATAAATAGATTGCATGATAACACCACTGTCCATTGGAATCACTAACTTCACCGTGTAGGAAATTAGTTGTTTAATTCTACTCTCTAAACTGCAAGCTAATTAGTGGGATAGTATTAAGCATTTGTTACCAGCTCTTCAGCAGTCCTTTGAAATATTGCTTGCTTTATTCACATGTAGTAGATATACTGTATGTTTGCATTAAGTTGTAGCTACACTCAAGAGTAAAAACTTGCCAAGAAATTATATTTTAGAATTTAAGCATAATTGGAGATGTTTGTCATTCTCTCCAGATTTATGCCAACCAAACAAATTGCRTTCAAATAATCCTAATGTCAAGCAGAACTGCACCATCTACTGGCAAATGGTTGGTCTCCCTATATATTAGATACAGTTTTCTGCAGGATATTGCCATTTCCTAAGACATCTCTCATGGATTTTTGCCTACAGAAGCTTTGTATGTTTTTTTTCACCAGGTCCAAAGAAAGGGGAGCAATCTTCATGCATGCCAAGAGGAACAGGCCAAAACTTGACTGTGGGCCAAATCTTTCAACATCTTCAGTATCATTAGTTCATTTGTCATCTTAATTGCCAGTATAACTGATAGGAACCCCAGCGAGAACGTGCTTGTGGTGAGACAGCATACCCCCAAYGCACAGTTTTCTGCTTTGCCTTTCAACTGGACCTCAGTAAATCCAGTTGTGTATTCATGTAGTACACAGAACATTAATATGATACTAGGTACAATTTTAGAGGATCTACCTGCACTATTGTAATTGGCTGCAGAAAATAAGCACATCTGTAATAAATATTATAAATATTTCTATGAATGAGTTTAAAGGTGAGATATGTGGACCCTGAAGAGCAAACAATGTACCTTAATTTCAAAGTTGTTGATTATGATGTGGTAGTTCCTAGATTAATATTTCTTGCTTTAGTAATCACTAACATTGTGATCAAGTGTAAAGGCTTAAGAAACTTAGTTTTGTTTTGTATTTTTATTATGAAGGACACTTTGACATGGTTGTTTGTTCTCCATTAAAAATTGGTAAGTAAAGACAGGAGACGCACTTTCAGAAATCCAGAATGATCACAGAAGGACAGAAATGTACAAAAATAAGGTAAAATAATAATATCACTGCCATACATTTTTGCTAGAAGAAAACAATGAGTCAGGGGAAGTAGTCAAAGGGGTTATTTTTATTTTCACTCAGTAAGTACTTGACTTAATCATCAAGATATTGTAATATTATCAAGTAGTAATTGATTCATATGAMAAGTGTTACATTTGATCTTGAAATCAAAAGGACTTAACAGAATGTGCCTTACATACATGTTTAAGCTTTGCCTTATGCTCAGTGAGACAAGGTCCATTTAGACTTAAACTTCTTGATTCAGTTGACAGTTACTGCCCTAGTAAAAATACAAAAAATCCCCTGCTCACGACAGATCTACATAGAATGATGTTGCTGCAGTTGCTTCCATAGAATTCACAGATCTAATGTTAAAAGTTCTTCAGTTCAAATTCTGGCCTCAGCCTTAATATGGCCACACAGAAATGTCAGCTTTGCTGAAAGGGAATTATACACACAAATACATATATATATTTTAATAAACACCCTGCTATTTTAAAATTTTGTTCATCTTGAACACATTAGTGTGTACAGACTTGATATCAAACAATAATTATGCATAATAATGCATACAGATTTTCACAAAACCAGCCCTTACTGAGAACAGAAGAACAACGGAAATGAAAACTGAGCCTGAAGAAGTTACAGATTCCTTAGGAAAAAAAAATAGAGAAAAGTAACTTAACCAGAAGGCTTTTCTCTTGCATTTAATGAAGTTAGTGGTTAACTCCCTGCTGCAACCTACCTCACTCATATTTTTGTGTCAAGAACCCACAACCTTRAGGCCAGGTTCCTGATTTTCTGCTGTGACACTCCTACTTGCTTGCTTTGTCAACTGTTCTCTTCACTCACTTTTTAAAATTACTTTCTGCGCAGCTGAAAATTCAGCTTCATGCATTTTTTCTAGGTTAGTAAAATTGCTGTCTTTTAGCATGAAGAATCTAGCCAAGTGATCTTGGCTAGACTTAGAGCAATGGCACTCACAGAATGGTTTTAAAATTGTGTTTGTAATTGGTTTAAGTTCACCTGCAGATGCATTCCTCAATTTCTCATGACATGAAGCAGAATTGCTGAAATTAACACTTTGTGAGACTAGGGAGATTAGAATCTCCAGGGATTTTGGCATTAAGATGAGTGAATGTGATTTACTGCTTTTTAGAAAGTAGTTTTTCTCCTAAGAGCAATTTTCTGCAATGAAAAGAGCCGGAAAGGCAACTGTGAACAATTTAAGAATTAGGATGTCAAAAGAAGGAAGGGGAAAAGGCTTATTATCATTTAATTAAAAGCTGGTTTAGAACACATCTGTATAAAAGGATTAAGTCAAGGTTGCCTAGGAAGCCAGTATTCTTTCAGAGTAGTTTTTCTTCAGAGCAATAAGAACTTCACTGTTGTTAATATTAACATGGCTGTTACAATTACATAGTTATGTTTGGGATTCCAGCAGCAAAGTAGGCTCCGCTAAATAGTAGATTCTTAACAATAAGATGCTTGGATAATTTGGTCAGAAGAAGGAAATGTCAAATAACAGTATGTTTCCATATAATTATGTTACTGTCTTTCAGAACCGCATGCAGTATTAGGCACAGTTAATCAAGTATATCTGCATATCTGATTCTGTCTGTACTTTGAGGTCTGTTCTAGAGCGTTAGTTTGAGAGACAAAAAGACCGTGGAAGAATAGAGAGATTGGAACATGCCTTTGCCTGTGTGCATACACAGCACTGTCGGCAGACATATTGGTGTGCAGTTAGATGAGCATTGTTCTTCCCAGTGAGATTTCCTTACAAATAATTGACTGGTGAAAAGGAGATATGTCTTACAGCAAGATGAAAAAAATCATGTGCATTTGTTCTTCAGCACATGATGCTTGTGAATTTACAGGCTTTCTTTTCTGGCTGTGTGATCCTTAAATAAAAATGACTGACACATTTTGTAGGTATTCAATGAGCAAGCAAGTCATGATGGAGTGTCTAAGCTCCTTTCAGCCACAGCATGCTAGGACCTAAGGACAGAGAAGGTCCCATTGCAAAGCTGGTGGTGCCAGGACATGACAGCTGTGGGCAAAGAGTGCTGCAGTCTTGGCTTSCCTTTCCTTTTTCCAGCCACCACAGCAGCTCTGCTTACTCTAGTATCCTTGTCTGTTGACTCCAGTCCTGTCTGCTGTCAGCAGCAATGAGCTAGCAGAGTGTGAATTCAAGTAAAGGCAGAGATGTTCCACTAGAGTGCTTTTGGTAAATACAGGCCCAAAGCAAAATCCTGKATTTGAATGACACAGGTAATTTCAATTCTTCAATGTGAATAAATCCTCAGAGTTAAATGAAAACACAATTTCAAATATGTCTACACTTCATCTCTAAATTCTTAGAACAAGAAGTTATCTGGGATATGCTGACACAGGGGTTCTCCTCTCCTTTCCAATCCTTTTTCCCCAGAAATAAGTTGCTAATCTAAGTAATGACTTTATGGTTTAATTGTAACTTTAGTTCTTATCTTTTGCTCTCTGCTACCCTCATTGATTTTATAAATGCTTTCTTTTCCTCAGTCTGTCCAATTGATTTGAAAGACAATGGTATCATCGTGACAATGGACTTTTCCTACTTTCACAGATGGTTGAGGTTGGAAGGGACCTTTGACTTCACAGAAGCTGTAGTGAGGTATGTATGAGAGTCAAACAGCTAGAGCATATTGATGTTTTTCTTCTTGGGCCAGAAGCAAATGCACTGAGTTCCTATCATCCAGGCAAGTCAGTTATCTCCCAAAGCATCTGTATCTGTCCTTTTGTGGCTAGAGAACTTTTGGCACTTTGAAGATGTGATTATGAATAAGCTCCTAATTTATTTGGCTACACTTTACAGCAGTAGTTCCACATGCCTATTTTCTAGTGGTGAAACTGCCTGAAGAGGCCAAGGATCCTTAACTCTCATTGCTGCCCTTATGCCATGGTTATGCCAAGACAGTTCTCTGGAGTATGCTCTAAGTCACATTACTGAAATGATCTAGGATAGAAAGCAAGTCAGCTTCTTAGCCTTAGGATTACTTAGCCTAGATYATCACAGGGGTCAGGTTTGATGCACAGTCCCATGAAGAGTGCCCAGCTAACAGGACTGTGAAATGGATATAGGGTGGGAATGGGCAGACACACAAAAAAAGACATCCTCAGCACCCAAGGAGAGATTAGGCCAGGCAATTACATTTCCTGACTCTCCATGGTACATTCTAATCCTCTGACTCTGTCCCCAAATAGCTTATGTGATCACACTGTATACACACATGTGTGRGTGTACATTTTTCTCAGCAAATCAGAGGCCAGGTATTGACCCACTAAAGACATTTCAGGTCCAAATATAAATCTGCAGCCCCTATTGTAGTCCAATAGAGAGCAACAAATATGTAGCGAACTTATTCAGAGGCTGTTGCTACAAATAGTAGGCCAGGCTTTCCTGCGTGAGCTGCAGAGAATTCTCCAGGTTTTTGGTGGAAAAATACAATTTATATAACCTGAAATCACAATTTTATTTCTTAGTGACAGTGGACACCTGGATTCTTTATTCTCTGCCACTGTGAAGTTAGCACTCCCAAGAAGATCCATCACTCTGTTTTCCATTAGATCAGCATGATGGGAGACAAAACAAATTTTTAAGGCCATCTTCATGGTGGGGGGGATGATAAAATCAGACTATTTCAGGCCTCATGTCTCTCCTGGACAGTCAGAATTGCCCCTGGTGCAGCAGCCCTGAGCCCARGCCCCCTGACCAGAGGCGTTTGCAGTAAGCAGCAGAGGTTTCCAGGTCTGCGGCTGCTCCCTTGTGGAAGCGGCACGTCAGCGCACAGGGCTTTACGGCCCCAGGCACCCTCGCCTCTCCCTGGCCCATCTGCTTGCTCCTCCTGCAAGCCACTCCACACTTTTCAGCTGCGGTGGCACTCAGCAGAGAGGCAGAGCACAATATGCAGCCGGCCAAAGTAGTAATCCCAAAATATCTCCTGTAAAGCAGTGTCCTGAAGTCGGTAGTAATTCTCTTTCCAAAGCCTGCTGGTCTCAGGAAAACATGCTTTTCCTTGGAAGCAGGGCAGAGTTTCATGAGTTGAAGCCTTCTTGCTCTCACCCAGCTGTGAGACATCCCTGCAGCCAAATCATGCTTTATTCAGTCACAAGGGTACAACAGAAACCTGTGGATCTAAGCACCTGCGTAGGCATGGGCTTTTTCCCATCCACAGCCTAAATCCAGGTTCTGCTGTGTGAGCTGAGCAGTTCTGCTTGAGGTACAAGACTATGGTAGAGTATGGGTAAAATTACTGAAGAGCCAAATTTCCATGTGAAAGGCAATATACAGCGTTAACTGGCATAGCTCCATTATTTGCTGCTTCAGAATGGAAAGAAGAGTTTTGAAATAAAAGGGAGAGGCTGAAAAATGCAAAGAAGCAGCAGACTGCAATAGCTAATTCAGAAATCTCAAAGAACAGCATTCAGTGTAATTGAAGGAAGACATATATGTGAAAATGATTGTGACCAGATCCGTGCTAGGTTTTGTAGTGGAAAAAGATCACTAATGGAGGCACAGATAGGGTTTCCTGATCATTCATTCACCCAAATGCTAATAGAAGTCAGAAACTTGGGATGGCAAGAATATCCAAGGGAACCACTGGAGGGGTTCAGAAGTCAAAACCAGGAATTCTCAGAGTACTGGTAGTCATCATTAATAGTACTTATAAAATAAGCTCCAAATTTCATAATTTTGATCACAAGCATTTGTAGAAAATTCTCTCAGCCCATTTCTCAAGCAACTATAAAGTTTATGACAAAGTGCAATGACTTTTTTGTTTTTAAGGACTTCTTGATTTTGTGATAATTTTTCTTGCTCTTCAATCAGCTTCAAATATTTTAAGGGCTCATTACAAAACTCATTGTATGTACAACCCACATAATTTTTGACTACAAAAACTCAACAGTGAGTAGGCAGGCAATATGCTATGACTGTCTTTCCTTGCTGGTCAGTAGCATTTTGTTGCTGCCTGCTACCTACTGTACATCTGTTATTTAATCCTAATTCATTTACTCATCTGACATAAGTTCTAGAATTTATTGTAAGATAATATAGGAAATCCTCTGTGTGATAATTGTTAGAGTAGTATAAGAATATGAGTAGTAGTTTACTGTATGTGGGTAACTATTATAGGCAAATTAGATCAACCTAGCTTGAGTTAAGCCAAAAGGAAATTACAGCATATTTTATCTGAGGGCGATAAGGCGATGAGTTAGGACTCTGTACAGGTAAAGGTTAGAAGCAGCATATTGAGTGCCAATTACTCCATAAGAAGAAAATGATATAGTCATATTTCTATGATTAAATTATATGACTTGTATGGATTAAATTATCTTATACGGTAATATAAATTAAAAGAAGAAAGGTCAGATCCCCAGTTGCATTCATCTGTCCTTGAACTTGTACCCAGGAGATGCCCAAACAGTCCTTGAAAATCAGTTGCTCAGCTTAGGTAAGTTAAGGAAGATAGTTGCCATACCAGGTAATTACCCTGCTCAGATAACTTCACAGTACTGGTTACTTCTGATCATGCATATCAACTTTCTTACATTTGTTTTATTTTCATAATCTATCCACATTAGCATAATTTGCATACAGTCTGTACTTATCACTGCAGCATTTGAATCCATCATGTTGTACCTGTTTCATTGTTCCTTATTTACTTATTGTGTTGTATGACTTAAGTCATTTGATAATGATTTTTTCCCTATTACTGCAGAAGCCAAGCCTCTTCAAGCTGGCACCTTTAATTCTTCTTCCTGTGATGACTTGGGGTGTGAGGTGGGAATACTGCCCCTGTCGACTTTATACTTAAACTGAAATTTCATCAGAGCACAGAAATTTTTCTTTGTTTTGTCTTTGAGCAGGGAGTCCCACAAAAGAGAGCCTTCATCTTCAGCTGGTCTCTTTTAGAGCTGACATGAATACAAATAAAAAAATAATGCTGACATTAGTAAAGGATTGGTTCTCAGCTGAAGATCTCATCAAGTCTATGGAAACTGTCACAGAGCAGGAAAAAAATGAAAAGGTACTATCATCTTGTTCAAAAAGATTACATGACTTGCCCAAGAACTCAAAGCCAAGTCAAAAAAATAGGAAAGGAACTATTATACAGACAGGACTGAGTGACTGGGTGATAATTAGCAAAGGAAGACTGTGATATTCTGCTACAGCCACCAGATCGGTTTTAGCAGAAGCAGCTTGCCTGTGCAAGCCCATCACATCACCGTTTAAGTATTCACTCCAGAAAAATCATACCCCGCATTCACATCCTTTAATCGATTCCTTCCATATCCACTAGCTGACGCTACAAGTAAAGCTCTCTTCTGTAGCCAAAAGGAATTATGAAGTGGCAGGAATTAAGATGTTTTGATTTTTTTTTCTCCTGGTTATTTTCTTCTCCTGTGAAGAGGTTATGATTGAGAGATGTATACTGCTCCTGAAATCTGGATTTGTCTAAACTGTCATACATCCTGAAGGAATGCTGTTCTCTCCTTTTATGGCACAAWGGCTAAATAGGATGTAGTACATTTTCAAATTCAGTATCTTTTCCTACAGCATCTGCCATTTAATATTGTATTTAGAGAGTTAAATTATTTTCCAGTTATCTTAAACAAAGCTATATTCCATGCACGAAAACATCTTGGCCATCCTTCTGTAGACATCAATAGCTTCCATCTCTGAACTACTGGATAAATCTTTTTAATTTTATCTGTTTTATACAGCAGACATCAAACAGTTTCAATTTTCTACATAAATGATATCAGATAGGTCTAATTATTCATTGATAGCATATTTTGTCTTGTGTGTTGCCTTGTTCTGTCAGTTCTGCTATGGGGTTAATAGAAAAGTTGGGCCTTTTGACACTAGACAGAAAAATCATCTTTGTGAAAAAATTGCCTTTGAGTGTAGATTTTCAAGCAACTGTGCAAAACTGCCAATTCTTTCCCTCAGAGATCTCATCTCCCTGTTACTGAGAGTAGAAAAAATGCAAGAAGCATTTGCCACCTCTAACACACACAATGTTGAAATAATGAATATATCACAAAAATATTGTATTTGGACACAAAACCCTTCAATTTCAACTCCACCTGTCAGCAAAAGGACTCCAATCCTGTAAAGATTAACTTCTTTGCATTGTGCATTATTACARTGATGTAAGACTACTTACAGTGCATAATAGCAACTATAAGTGTAAATTTTTACCACTTTCAGCCTAAATATTGTAAAACATTACACCTCTACTTATTACTTGCTTTTTTTCTCCATATCTATCAGTTTCTAAAATGGCAAAACTTAAATTGAATTATTTAGAAGACATAAAATCTCTGATAGGGATAAAAAATTCATCAAAAAAGTTTTTAATTCCTTCTCCTCTTTCAGTTAGGGATGCCTATTAGTCTCTTCCCATCTTTTCTAGTCTTTCTCTTTACATTATTTCCCACGTTCCACAGCTCCATCAGAAATAAAAGTGTGTGCATAAGAACAGTTAATATTTTTTCCTGTATCATAGTTTGTAATTTGTGGCTGTAGAAATCCAGATAAAATATAAATGTAGTACTAACCCTACAATATTGACACAGAGGTAGTGCAGATATCATTTATAGAAGTATTAATCTAAAATCAGGAATAAATCTCACCTGAATGATGTATATCTAAATGCTCTCAAAGTCACTTCAGTTATGGCTCTATAACTCTGGATCACTTTAGTCAAAATACAATTAAAACAAGGTCAGCATGCAAGTTACATGCCTTAGTCTTGATTAGATTCTGGGCAGCAGGGGAAAAGGATCGTATGAGTGGTATCAGCCTAAGCAGGAAGGGAGGGACTGAGAGAAGAAAGTAAGGGGCCAACTGGGAATGAGATAGAAATTTTTCTCCTCAAGTGAAGAGCTGGTGTAGGGAACTACACCTCCATCTGTCCTTCATATCTTGCACCTTTCCCATCATTTGTCAGCACTTGCTGCCTGTCTGTGCTTGTTCATTGTGGCTGACATCCCAAGCAAGAAAATTTTCTGCTTCTGAGGTGTTTATACCTTACCTAAATATAAGGGTTCAGATTAAAGAGTTTAAATATTAGTGCCTCTAAGCCCAGTCTCACAGAAGATCCCAGACTCATAGATACTGAGCCAAAATGCTCTCCCATGAGTCCTAATGCAGTATAAAACAGGAGATGGATGAGTGAAGACGTGGGAGGCTGTGGACATTATACTGGTCCACCACTGAGGTCGCTCAGCTAGACGATCAGCTGAGAACTTTGAGTTCCATGGGAAAGAAAAAGCAATAAGCAAATGGCTAGTTGTAGGCTGCCAAAATACCCCATCTTTGCCAGCCAATTCAAACCTTTACCTCCTCTTCCCTTCCACCAAGGCATTTGCCCATAGTAAAAAGGCTATGCACTGTGTTACAGTGTATTGCAAGAATGGCACAATGTAAAAATGCTGAAAACCACAAGAAAATGTGGTTGCCACAAAGAAAGAAGAAAAAGCAAGGTGGTGAGGAGTACGGAGAGAAGCAATAAGCTATGTTTATTAGAATTTTCTGCTGTTCTATCCCCTCTCAGTAAAGAGCTGCTTATTCTTGATGCCTGCTTTGTAAGCTCTGATTACCATACCCTYGGATATCTGTTCTTACAAGAATCTAAATAAGACCATAGGGGAAGTAAGAAAGGTTCCTCAAACTGTGGAGGAAGTTGGCATTTAGGAAATCATTACATTTACTTCTTAAGTTCAAAGGAGTTTGCAATCTGTTTAACACTTTCTCAGATGTTTGCTCTATCCTTTAATTAATTCTAGTTTCAAACAAACAGCATAAGGGAAACCAGAGCGCAGATGCCAGGGTGACTATCCCAAGGAGGCTAGGAAGAGCTGTGTACAATTCTTTCAGCTTGTTTCATATAAACATTGCAGCTACTTCAGTCCTTGTGCTTTATATGTACAAGCTGTGTCGACATCAAAAATGTGTCTTTCTTCAGGTTCAGCATAGGCTGATTCTGAAAAACAGTTGTTGGATTTTTTTCTCAGTATCATCTAGCTCATTTTTAAAATRTTTCCTTTCAGGTAGTTAATACTTTCCCTCATATGTATGGCATGCACACTATCAGTGAGAAACAAACATCGCAGGGTAATACTTAGAAGTATGTAATGAAGAAATCAGTATTTAATGAACAAATTCTAAGTTAGAAAAGATATGATCTTAATAGCTCACTCAGAACAAAGTTTGATCAATTGGCAAAAATATGATGAAATGAATAATAGAGACTGAACAGCTCTTTTTGATCCCTGATTCTGCAAAGATTTCCATTTAAACAAAGATGTTTTCAAAATGCAACAGAACTTGGCATGTCTCCCATTATATAAAAAAGAAAAAAAAAAGTGGAACAGAAGCAAAAAGCTCAATGATTTTTGGTAGAATACCTAAATCTCTTTCTGATCCTTTGACTCAATTCTCTGTCATAGAATTCATTACTGAAGTAAAAAATGTACTTGTTTAGCTTTTTATCAAGACTACTAATTATTTGTTCAAGATCAGTTTTCTTTCTCAGAAGATGTGACCTAATTCTTTTCTGTTGTTAGATCCCACTGCTTGCTTTCTGCCTTCTGCATGATTTTTATTCTAAGCTAAATAGTTAAAGAGTAATTTGAGAGCAACGATAAGCATCTACTAGCTTCTTACTGCATTGCTAATGCTTTCATGGAATGTAGCAGATTCTTAAATATTTAATACAACTTACTCTCCCCTTTAACCATTCCCTCCTCTGTGAAGGATCTCATGAAATATGAATTATGCATGTGTACTGTTTTGGAAATGCTAATGGTGTTTCAGTCATTTTGGTCATATTACACATGCAGCTTCTATGCAAAAGGTAGAGAAAATGCTGAGTGAATGTGTTGTTCCTAACAGAAGTTCAAAGTTTCCCACAGGCACACCAATGGCCTGCTAAGGATTAAGATCAAGAACTGGAATGGGTTATAGAAAGCAAAGTGATCATGACAATCACTGGAATGAACCAGGCAAAATATGATCAGGATTTATGCCTATCAAGATTCAACACTAGTTTTTATGTCGGCCTTTACAACTGTTTTGAAAACAAAATTTTGCAAAGCGTTCATTTTTAAAAATCAATTTCTCATGTACAATCATATTCAAAAAGATCATCTACTGAAAAGTGCAGCAATTTCATTTGTTTATGTGCTTGTTAATCTCAGGTTCAGAAAGATGTGCAGGAATAGTTACAGAAATTACCTCTGGATAAAATACGCAAGATACCTAAGCAGCATTCTTCAACAGCTCAGTTGGGAATCAGGAGCCAAGCTGTGAAGGGTATTGCTGGCATGTAGAGGGGCATTGAACTGAACTATGACAGCTGGAGACCAGCTGAGGCTCTGCCTTGTTAAAAGATTGCATCAGAACAAATATACATGCCAAACTGTGGTACATGTTGGTTATATCTGTGTGATAAATTCCATTTGCCGTGTGTTTTGAATGGCTCATCTGCTTCCTGTTTGTTCTGTCATCTACACAAGGACTATGCGTGACACTTGAAACCTTTGAACAATGTCCCAGATAAATGTGCTTTTTAAAAGGGCTGAATTACTTCCAATTCCTTCTCCATTTTCTAATGCTAGATTTGGATGGTTTTTTGTGAGTCATGAATATTAAGATAAATATTTTTCATTCTTGGAAAGGAATTTGGGTGCAGTTCTTCCCAACTGCATAAAAGAGCAGTTTTCTTGACAGAGTGTGTGCGGTGTATTAGGTTCTTAAAGAGATATTTTAGGAACATAGCAAGCCCTGTCTAGAGAATACTTTACATCTTGCAGATATGAAGTTTCCCTAGTGTGCTTAGGTGATATAGCAACATGAACTTTTCTTCAAAATTCCAATTTTCTAATTTGTATGATCATAGAGAAGGACTTGCCAATATGAGTCTTGAAAAGCTCAAAACCATGACCTTAAATGTAAATGTGTGCGAGTCTACTGTATTTTATCAACTGATGACCTTTACAAGGGAGGCCTTCTGTAGTTCAGATCCTTTGAGTTGACAATATGTGGTAATTCCTACTAGTTATTTTTCTCTCCTATTTGGGTATGAACAGTTGGATTCTAGGTGTTATTACATCCAATATTTATGAATTGATATACAGTAAAAATGACATTTTAAAATACAAAAACATTCTTGTTTTCCAACATGTACATAGCTTGTAAGAAGTATGATTTTCTCAGCTTTACACCAAAGAAGACTGATACATGAAATAATTTGAAACAGTTATCAAAATATTAGTATATTTGCTTCTCTCTTAAAAAAAAACATACAACCCTTCCTGCCTTCCACTAGAGATCTGTTTTCCATTTATAGCAAAGTGGTTGGATAGCAGAGAAAAAAAATCCTCCAGAAMAATTGGCATTTTCTATGACAGAAGAATTCTTTATGAATATATGTTTTCACGTTCTTCTCTCTCTCTTTGTAAATGTGTATGAAACAAGATGGATATCATTAAATCTTTCCTCACCATTTTCATGCCACCTGATTTTTAAGTGTTCTCAGTATCTTTCAGTGCTGCGGATTAACAGTGCTGTTTGATGTCCCCAGGCAGGGTAAAATACAAGTTTCAAGGCACTTCTCTTGCAGTAAGGCCTTGGTGAAGACATACTGCTTTTTTAGCCGTAAATTCCTTAACAATGTTTACTTAACCTGACAGTCAGATTGAGATTAGCGAACTCACTCATTTACTCTTTTGAAAGTTTCAGCAGTGCATGTATTTAGACAGTACATCGAAAGGTTCCTCTCAGGAAAGTGAACGGAACAGGAAACTTACACTGGTAAATATTACCGAGACTGTGGTTAATTATAAAGCAAACAGCTCGTTTTAGTTCAGCAAAGAGAAAAGCAGACTGTAAAATGGACAATTAAGTCATACATAAATGATGGCTTGTAGAGAAACAATTTTTTWAAAAAAAAAACAAAACCACTCAGTGGCTATAAAATGTCTCATGAGACATGCTGTCTTACTTCTTGAAAATCCTATGTTACAGGAGAAAATACAGAAAAACATTCATAAGCCTGTATCTAATTCAAGCTATAGATTTTTTGAACAAAAGCAGTTTAACAAAACATAAAGAGTTAGAAGCATTTTGTTAACAGAGTGAAAGAAACATTTTAAAGATAAGGCAAGTTTATCTGGCTATTATCTGAGATGTGAGTAAGAACGAAGAATGAGAGAAAGTACAGAAGTCTACTGCAAAATGTCATGTTTCCTATTATATTTCACACTTACTGTAAGTTTCATGTTAACATTAAATACCTCAGCTTACTTCTGGAAAAGTAAGAGTGAAGAACTTAAAATAACTTTGTTCGGTGGAAAAACACAATCAGCTTGAAAAAAATGCTGAAACAAGACTTATTGCAATCAGGGAGCAGTGATAATCCCTCTATGATGTTTTAAAGAGTAAAGAATTGTTTCTTTTTTTTTCAGTGAAAAGGTGCCCTTTTTCACTATAACGTCCATAGAAAGTGTATCGTTTTTAAGCTGTCATAGGAAGAAATACTTCATAGGGCTTTAAGAAATTAATGTCTTGCAGCAGCCTGGACACAGGTGTTGATACAAGTTAGCTTCTCTTTCCCAGAATGTACTATGTGCTACACTTGGGATCTACACTGAGTAACTAACTTAGCAGCATCTTGACATGCTTTTCTAGGGCTTGAATGAACCTCTCACAGAGAATCCACCTGCAGCATTACAAATAATCTAATATGCATGCTCATATGTATTTCACAATATATCATGAATATCTTCTATCTTTGGTTAAGTATTAAATCCTGAGACAGGAAAGCCAAATTCAAGCAAGCAATAGAAAGCAAGGAGAATAACAAAAAAAAAAAAAAAAAAAAAAAAATGAAGGCTTCGGTAGGCGTTCAAATTTATTTCACTAATATTGTATTTTCCAGAACCTGTCATTTATATTTATTCATAGCAAGTATAAATTTTCTTTCTCTGATATTTCACTTGGGTAAGAGGGTACTTCTCACTGCATTGCTTTATTTTATTTTCTGAATTGTTTCTGAGTTGTTTGTGTGAGGAAAATATAGAAACATAATAAACAGTTTACTAGCTACTTACAGTGCTAAATACCAGATGCTGKTCGGAGGGTGCAGTATTTAATTCTTGATTCTGGAAAAAGTCAAAAAGACAGAATGAAGCTGAACAGAAGGTCTTCTTTTGAAAATTTTGTTTATGTCTCTCATTGCCCTGTAGAATCTGTTTTTCCCAGAGAATTTTCTTCRTGCCATCATTTCAAATTAAGACACTTTCAAGATATGTGCATTGATGTAAAAGGGAGATAGTTATTCTTTGGTTCTTCTGCAGTGGCTGAGGATCCCTTTTAGCTGCCTTCTGCTAGGGACATGTCATTTTCTGTTGTCTTTAGTTACATTTTTCTCAAACTACATTTGTCTTGCAAGTTGGTTTGGGGTAAAATCTTCGTCCTGCTGAAACTGATGGAAATTTTAATATTGGCCACAATTACATCCTGAGATCTTGGAAGGACATGGCATATCACATATTGCAAGTTCCTTCTTCTTTTCTATGCAAGAAAATATGCTGCAGTACATGTGAAGAGTACATGCTCTCTGTACTCTTATGGACCAGCTGCCATGTCTCTGTGCCTTTTGTATCTTTCTACTGTATTACTCAGGGACATTTTGAAGAGTGCTGTGAAYATGCTACCACATTTGCAACAGCAGTTGCACACCACTGATTTTTAAGACAGATTTCATTCTAACTCAATACAAAAATAACGTATCACTAAAGAGAATGAGTATGTGAAATGTGTCTGAACTTCACAGAATGGCCCCAGTATCTTCTTGGAGCTACGTTTCCTCCAAACTGTAAACAGACATCATCTCATACATTGTGGTATGCTGAAGAAGGCAAGATACACTAGTCCTGTTTCTCTGTGGACCACAAAGTCCACAACAGTAATGAACAAGATGAGATGTTTTGTCTGCTTTCCACATTCAATGTGTTCTTAGTCATAGACATTACATATCTTACTAGGATGAGACCTATTCTAGAAGATGGTGCCTGGATGAGGCCTTTGCAAGGCCTTTGCAATTCTAGATCAAGTCAGGAAATTTTCTAAAGCTAAATTTTATTTTCACAGTCTTAGAAACATTCGTTTCTGTGTGTACACACACACCCACACCCACACTTCCCTCATACCCCAAGTTTCAAGTATGGCTGAAGCAAAGTATGGCCATACTCCTCTCCCCTTCTTTGTCCCTCTGATGAAAGAATTTTCCCATGCCATGAGCATGGGAAATGGCTATGTCTCCATTTCACACCCAGCTGAAAGAGGGCTAAGTTGTACATTTTCTCCTGGAGATGGAAAGGAGATCAACAGATTGCTTCTGGTGAGCTTCCACTTTTGTGTGATTACAGTTGGAAACCTTAGCTGCGGTCCCCAARGACGACAGGCCTCAGTTTCCAGCCTCATGTAATCCTCTTCCTCTTCAATTCATTAATGGTGATCAAATGAAGGTAAGCTTAATTTTTGCTATGGTGTAAAGTCAAATCATGTATAGAAATCAATCACAGGAGGGTTGGAGTAAAGATGTGCTATCATAATTAGACCTAGGTTTCACGATGAAGGATCTGTCAAGCACAGGAAATCACACATCTTGGGCTATGGACCAGAATACGCACAAGTAGAGTCATGATGGACAGATGAGGTCCAGGGACTGTACCTGTGCTGCAGGAGGCATTCACAGTGATACAGATTACATCTGGTCTCCCTCCAAACTTATTGTGGTGCCTGGGTTAGTCTTCCAAACTGAAACTAGGACCAATATTCTGTAGTGATTACTAATAAAGAAATGTTAAGTCACATAAACACATAATAGCAAGGGTAAATGCAATGTCTTCCTTTTCAGTCTTATATGCCTTCTTTTTTAATTTCAGTTGGATATGGTATTCTGTCTTTTCAGTAGAGGGACTGTAGTATTAAGTGCTGAAAGCCTGTCATATTCCATCTGAGAAATGGCTGCATTGGGCTTTACAAAATGTGAAAAGATTTTTATCTGTTCCCTATGAATTTTATTAAGATCCTGAGATAAATCCTGATTTTGGAGGGGTAAAGTTGCTTTCTTGTCATTTGCCTGGCTTTTTTTACTATTTATCCTTTCTACATTTCAGAAGAGTATTATAATTGCAATTTAAGTATATACTCACATTTTATTTGGAAATGTCAAATTCGAGGAAAAACAGAAAGAATATGGAATCCTTTTTCACAGCCTCAATTTTTGTTTGTTCTCAAACAGCTCTTATAAGAAAAGTTTTATTAACTGATCATTTTACTAAACTGTTTATACAAGTATGTCACATCAGTAGAGCAGCTGTGACTCAAACTCTGACCACTAACTTATACACATACATGTCCTCTTTCTTTCTTTGTCTTAGATCTCTTTACTAGTATATAGTGAATCATTTACATCCCAATCTCTGAGATTTCTGAAACTAGAAATATCTTAGTTCTATTACAACTGAGACAAATTTCCATGAGAAAGGAGGGGTTGGAAGCAAGAAAGGGTAAGTTATTAGATTTCAGTGAAAGCTATTGTTTTTTTAGGCTGTCTGTGCCTTCTTCTTCCTACTCCTTCCTAACCAGCTATAAAAACTTTGCTGGTACCCTGTAGTCACAGTACCAGAGACATGTGTCATGAAAGTATTAAAGTGCTTTTCTGGGTTCTGAGATTTTTCTGAGATGGTCTCTTTATTGCTAGATAGCAGTACACATGGAAGAGGAACACCCAGTTTTGCCTCTCTGGAGGCATGTTGGACAGCATGCTTATTTGTTTTCCCTTTATTGCTGTGATAGTTGTACAGTGCAGTGAACCAAACCAGGGCTCAGTATGAGTGGCAAAGCCTTCCGGAGAGCCTGAGGAGATGCTGAGGCAGTAGCCCAATCTGAACATCATGTTGCTGYGGCTATACTTCTCCCTGAACCAGAGTCCAATAAGTCTGAATTTTTTTCCCAGTATGTGCACAATACTGCACTTATTGCCCCGATATGTCCTTGAGGAGCAGCACTGAACTGGAACTGGAGCAGAAAGATAAATAGTCATAATGGAGAGAAGCTGTGGAGACGCAGAAGGGGCATAAGATAGTTCTAAGGAGAGGGCAGAAACATTCAGCTGAAGTTTCTGCTAAAAGGAAAACCTGTCCGTAAATGCTGTAGATTATTACTGCCCCATCTGAGAAAGACAGATGTGTGCATCTTTTACATTGTTCCCTAAGAAATACCTGTCTCCTCAGCACTGGTATCTGCTTCAGACAGAAAACTAGCCTCAGGACAGTGCATAGTGTGAGCATTCTGCAAAGGTGAAGTGGTGTTTCCACACTAGAGAAATAACTGAAAGGAGGAAGAGAAAATAATGAATGTGAACATTGCAGGTAAGCTAGTGTCACTGCTGAAACATTGCAGTTTCTGACCTCCTCTTTTATCTTCTGGAAACTGTTCCAGCTGCAATACAAGCTGCGGAAAAAAAAGCATGCACAGGGCTTACAGTACAAGCAATGCTTAACTGGGCTGTGGACAAGTGCATTTTGTGTGTTTTTTGTTTTTAAAAAAATCAAGCAAATGACATACTTCTTTAGAAGAATTTTATACAGACTTTAAACCTTCCTTTTTTTTTTTTTTTTTTTTTTTTTTTTGTTGTTGGTATGCGAAAGAAGTGCAAACAGAATATTTTACAGTAGTTTTTTTTCATACTGTCATAACTCAAAATAATAAAACATCACTCCTAAAATCTCCCTCAGCAGATTTCAAAGCACTTCACACTTGAAGTTAAAATAATTCTTTGGGTTAGAGATGAGGAAGTTTCCAAGCACAAGCAGAGCTGGAGAAATGAACAGATGTGTCTGTACTCCAGTGCTCTAGGCACTGTTTTCCTCAGGAAAGAATTTTGCTCTGACTTATCTCTGGACCCTCTGTACTGCTTCATTGAATGACAGAAGGCTGAAATGGGAACAGCATATATGTTTGATCTATAGTGATAATTACGGGTAGTAGCCTATACCACAGCCAGTGTAGCTATTTGCATCTCTATAGTTATTTAAAATATTTGATTCTTGTATCTTTGTTCTTCATTGTTCTTCATTTCTTCTTATGGATCAGATACAACTGAATGTATACTTCATGGATTACAATATCTTATTTCTGCCTGTGTATATAACTGAAGAGTATTTGTGTGATTTTTGAGAGACTGGCTCATCCATACCATATTTTATGTAGCACTGTCCTCTTTCAGTGCTCTTCCTTGATATGCTAGCCATCACTGCCAGTTTAGCAGTGCTCCTGCAGGCAACAAGGTATATGTGCACCTTTTCATCAAACAATCTAGCATATTGGTCTGCTTCATACAAGATATCAGTTTATAGCTTTCTAAAATAAGGTTTTAATGACCATGTCCAGTTTTGTCATAGCCTTTTGACCGTGTCATAGGATGACCATTTGTTGTTGATCGCTTGTTTAGGTGAGGGGATATGACTTAATTCTACTTCCTAGTAAATACTGCAGGACTGTCTGTCCTGCAAAACTATACTGTTTGAACATGACATTTGCTAGAAAATGTCATGGCTCTGTCCACAATGAGTGAGCACTGTAGTAGTCAAGCACACTCCATCTCCTAGTTCCCAGGCGTTCAAAAAGCATTGTAGAGTAAGGAAATCAGTTCCACAGTTTGCAGTGGAAAGAGCCATTTCTGATTTGCTTTAAGGTCAGCTGGAGACACAGATGGCCTGCATTTCCCCCACATATCTTTGTCACCAGGATCTTGTATCACAGTTGGTCAACTGAGATAGGGTCTTCTAGTCTAGAAAGGCTCATTTTAATGGAATCTCCATCTCTGATGGAACTATCTTGCCACCAGTTCCTTGCTATTAGTAGGAGTTAAATTTATGTAAATTAATTGTATCTGAGCACCTTCATCTAGGTTTGCTTGAATCATCACACTCATCCAAAAGTCTAGAGAGAAATGTTGTCGGATCATTTACAAACTCTAATAATCTCTAAATTGACTGCATATTATTAGATATGGACATCTGCTCTGCAGCTTTTACCTTCTGAGAGGCTAAAATGTAAGCTGTAAAACTGAATCAGAACTGCTTTGTTTATATTTGATCACAATTTTACTTTTTCTTTATTTAGKTTTAGATTCCCCAGGCTCTTCTGTGGGAGAAGTAGTATTATAATCATGACCTTCTGTAGCTTCTGCTTCCTTTTTTCCATGTTTTTATACAAAAATGTCATAAACCATGATGCTGATCCCTGTGAGACCTATTAACATATCTCTCTGGCAATTTTGATAGTCTTCTGCTGTCAATTTGATCTCTAAACAACACTCTCAACCATCTGTATCTACTGAGTGGTGTCCAACTCTGATGATATAACTATATTCTTTCTCCAGTAATTCTCTTTGGCATGAAGTTCTGCCAAGTTAGATAATATTCCTTTGATTGCAGTCTTTCAGCAAAGAGCTCTTTTTAGGGCATGGACTTGATAATCCATGCGAAGGTGAAGCTGCCTGACTCCTCAATATGTAACATGGGCTATGGGACTGTAGGAAAAATTTCTTTTTTTTTCCATTGGCTTTATTACTCTCATTATTTATTTCTTTGCATTTAAGTGGAATTCTCAGCAGCAGCTGTTTTACTAGCTGAATCATTTTGTCCCCACTGAAGCACATTTGGAAACTATCTTCTTTATGCAGAAACATCAAGATAATCTTTTAACAGCTCCATTGCAAAGATATGACTGTGCCTTGTCTGTTGTGAGCACCTGTTTTGGTTTTGCTTGTGCATCCATTCTATAAGTCATTTGTGTCAGGTTTAGTGTCACTACATTAAAAAATTTGTTTATTTTAGCTGTCATCATTAACTTCCATCACTGAATTTTACTATGTGAAATCTCAGCTTTTTCCAAGTAGTCTGCTTATAATTTAAGCTGTTGTAGGAATAGTAGGAATGTGCAATCTCATAATTTTCATTTGTTTTCACTCAGATACATTTCATTTTCTTCTTTCATTTGGTGCTGGGGAAGTACAGCAGCCTCATTTGGTCTTTCAACGTCCTGTTGTTTCCATGCTGCCGCTTTGTTTCTTCTGGTGTGTCCCCTCCAACATCATCTGAAGACTGAAGGCTGATTGGCTGAAGGAAAAAACATCTTTGCCATCTCTAGCATTTTCAACTATTTTTTTTTGACTCTTCTTTGCACATGCTTGATGTAGTTAGGGTTTCTGTCTAAACAGGGTTCAACTATGGCCTTTGCTTCAAGGGTATGGGATGGAGAAGTCCTTCTACCTCTTTTCTCACACATTTTTTGATCCTTTGCAGACAGTTTTAGGGAAATAAAAACAGGAGGTTACAATTACATTGACTATCACAGAATCATACATAAATTGACTATGATGTGGTGTTTGCTACCAAGCAGAATTAGTCAACTGTATGTGTTTACAAAAGCATGATGCCTTTCCAGATCCTATGAACTGTGSGTCCCTGTGATTTGCTTCAACTTTTACTGCTACTTAGCTGTTTAGATTTTATTTTTAAGTCCATCTATAATGAAGGGTTTATCTTTATGTAAGCAGTGGGATAAAGAGTGTTCTTCTCAATAGGTAGTGGGAAGAGAATATGACAGAAGTCAAATTCCGCTATAGTTAGGCATTGTGGCATCAAGAAAACTATTCAGCATGCAAGCTCCCATTTGGCAGGTTACTCATAACCTTCCAGCATATCATGGTCAGACCCACTTACTTCCAAAAGTGAGTTTTCATTTTCTGCTTCCTTGCAATATGGAAAGAAAGTGGGATTGTCAGATGCATACCACCTGGGCCAGATGAGCTGAATTAATCATTAAAATCATCACGTTTTCAGGTACATAAGAATCCTAGAACAAAATGAGTTGTTTCATTTGTGTGATCCAAACTCAAGATGCTGCAAAAGTTTGCAAACACTACATTGTTTTTTCTAAGTGTTTTTAATACTTAGAAAGTATTCATTTCAGTTTGTCATGGATTTTAAAAAGGAACAGTCTCAGGCTTTTATTTGTGAACRTACAACCTTAATAAGGAGAAACTGTTACGTCAGCTTGCCTGTAATATTAGACATGAYTAGATTCGGAAGTTTGTTAATATGAGGCCTTCACGCTTCTTCAATGTCTTTTCTTTATTCTCTGATCCTGGATCCAAACAACAAAAGCTAATCAATCCACAGTAAGCCTTTAGGGAAATACAGTTCTACCTTCTTGTATTTCATTTGGAATTACTATAGCAGGGGAATTAAGAGC
This sequence comes from Rhea americana, assembly GCF_003343005.1. Lineage (NCBI taxonomy): Eukaryota > Metazoa > Chordata > Aves > Rheiformes > Rheidae > Rhea > Rhea americana. The sequence goes on from NW_028187100.1 coordinate 2,584,913, forward strand.
TCCTCAAATGCACTCTGCTGTCAGTGAAATAACACCCCTTGACAAGACTTGGAATTTCTCTTCTTTTTTCTGAGCAAGAAGTTTCCTCTTAGATTAAATGTATATTCCTTTTTTTTAACAACATGCAGTCTTGCAGCAAGCAAGAAGTGCAAGAAAACATTATTTGAGTGGGAGACTCAAGAAAAAAAAAGATTTTGTAGAACAGAGGAGGCTGAGGACTATAATCAATGTTTTCAGGACAGTATTCTTTTTTTTCCCTTACTTGAGTAATTGACCATTTGGACACAAGTACTTAAAATGTAGAAAACAATATGTAATGAGGTACATCTGTCTAGTCTGAGAAAATATAGCTTCCCAAAGAACAATCAGATTGTTTGTGTGACAGTACTTTAGTCTGGGGGGKKKKKTTTGTTTTGTTTTYTAATATACGTAACAGAGCAGAGAAGCAGGAAGAGGGATGGAAGATGGGAAGTGATGTTAGACTAATCAGGCTCCTTGAACCACATGCTAAAACCATATGCTAAAATTCTGCGTATGGCTAACATCCCCAAGACCTATACCATAGACCTTAAAAATGTGTAAAAGAAGGAGCTCTAGGAGTACTTCAAAGGCAGGAGTCAGAAATAGTTCATAGAGCATCCTCTGTGGTATGGGGAGAGCCACATTGCCCAAAATCTTTTTTCTATCTTTTTATTCTTTTCAATTGTTTTTGTCTACGTGTATTATTTTTGTCTACGTGGTGGCAACTAGTTTACATCTCAGAATAGATTTTTTTTCCCTCTACAGGTTTTTTCTAGCCATCTTGACCATTTCAAAAAAAAATGTTCTGAAAGATTATATTCCAGCACTACTAATTTTTCCAGATGACTCTTGTTTCCTAAACATGTAGCTGTGCAACATTTTTCTGCACATAACAATGGACATTTCAGATAGATAGCTAGAACCAGGCACAGTGAACTGGAACATCGGATTCTACTCATCTGTGCTGCAACTCTTTACGCAAACTTGGACAAATCAAAATCTGAAATTCAGAAGACAAAATTAAAATAAGTTAATATGCAGTGTACAGACCTAAGTAAGTGCTTGCATTTCAGGGTGCTGAGGATTATACACACTAACTGAAATAATTTATGAAAATTAGACCATTTATTTTGGAGCCTGTATATAAACCTAGAAAGAAATTCTGGAAACCCGTTTTTATGCTTATCAATCAAGTTTAKAAAGAAAATATTCAATGTCCTAAGCCAATCTCTTGCTATGGAAAGATATATCAACATACAGAGTTTTCCAGTGCTTAGTCTACTCCATTTTAACAGACTTGAGTGTTCCTTCACGGGCCATAATGCTATTTCCTATATGTCACCAGCAGAAAATTTTCCCTAATAGAATCTCAGCATTTTTCAGCTGATTCCATTTTCTTTACCCTTTCCTCTTTATCCAGTGGGAAATTAATTTGCACATTTGAGATTAAATTGTGGCTTCACTTTTACTAGTAGAAAACTTTCAGTTGAATCAGAGAGCTGAGATTTTAGTCTTGATGTTTATATGCTTCAAATGCTTGTAGATAATGATTGTATCTAGTGGCATGTTCATTCTGTCCCTCAAAATCCCTGGGCATTCCTTTTCTGACATTTTCTTACGTTTTGTGTTTTCCTAGTTCTTCTCAATCTGGTGTAATTAGCAAATTTCATTTATGTGCTACTCTGCCACTCTTCTGAGTTTTAGCAGGTCTAGCTGGACAGGGCAAAACTGAATGTCTTCTTACTCCTTGTTTGTTCCACCCACTACGCATGAACAAAAGTTAGGTACCATTAACTTTGGCCCTGAGAATGTTCACATCAGTTTGAACAAGTCATTTTTCCTGAATTTTGAATTATGCAAACATCCAAGATCATATCAGCTTCATGTGGTAAACAGTGATGTACATCCCGACATCCTCTCTGTTTCCAGCTATGGGAATCTCCCCCAGGGACATCTTGCCTTGCACAGAATCCAGCACAAATAGAAGCACTTCTGTTTCAGTCACTGGAACCCACTGCAGTAGGGACCATTATGCGAAGGAGTCAGGAGATTGCTGTTTTGCACCTTGCTGAATGCTTTGGAATCACACTGATTTTACATCACAGCAAAGAAAAATGTATCCTATGTCCACATCAGCACCTGTACCCCACCTATATTAAATAATCTGCAAGTCAAGGTTATTCTGGCTCCTGATTCTGAAATACCTCCCTGTTAAAGAGAACTATAATTTCAGCTTTCAAGCAARCATTGTTAAAAATTCAAACCACAAAAAAATCCTTTTTTATTATTATTATGCAGGTCTTATTTTAACATATATTTGCAACAAAACAGTTTGTTTCCCCCTATCACCCCTGTTCATATTCAACTGCTAAAAAACTACAAAGGTATCAGGCAATAATAGCTCTATTACTTTTTTCTGTCCTCTGCAGCATTAGCTTTATGACTGTAGTTTTGATGCTAACAGTGCATATGTTAGCATCATTGCAATACAGAAATGCCAGGGCATATCAACTCATTTTGTTGATTAAGAGAATCATGGATCAGCTTCCCAATTACATTTTTTAGAAGAACAATTACTAACAYAGATGCAAAAGAAAGTCACAGAACAGCTTACAGACCTGCACATGAAAGGGTATGGCAGAGGAATAGCATGAAATGGGTTTGCAGGGCAGCGAGGAGGTGGGGAGGGTGGTCACGGCCTCGTGTAGGGATGAARGACAAACACCCACTGCAGCATCAGTGTATGGTCAGCATTTGTGAGGCTGTGCCAGCAGGACTGTACCCAGTCTTGGGCTCTTCATGGCCTATGAGRCTGGCAGGAAGAATCAAGAGTGACTCCAGTGGAGGGTCCTAAGGACAGGGAAGGGGCTAGAGCCCAAGAACCACACAGGGAGGCCAAGCAGGAGCAGGACCTTTCTCCCTAGCAAGCAATTTGGCTCAAGGGAAGGGTCACAAGAAGAGCTGCCAGCCCCCTCGCCATGAAGGTAACCATCAGCTSAAGAATTCCTGCATGGGGCAGAGCCAGGTCAGACCACATGCGGTGGAGGACCAAAAGGCCTGAGGYAGCTGGGCCAAAGGCACCAGGGGAGGCCAAGGATCTTCAAGTTCTGCATTGCCTCCTGGACCCCACCTTGCTACTGGGCTCCAGTATCTGCCTGCAAGAGCCAAAGTTGAGCACGGGAGCATGACCCACCCAGATCTCCTTCTACCTCCAGATGTGGGAAAGAGGCCTCACCCAAGAGTGTCTCTAAACACCCACTACCCTTTTCAGGGTACTTTTTAAGAGTTYACTGTTTATTGTTACAGGTTAGTTACATGATAGTCAGCTTATAGCTGGTTATATTATTCTTAGTGCATAGTAAATTTTATTATTTTTAGTGTATAGTTAGTTAYTGTATTCTAATAGCTTATTCAGGTAGCTAAAAACCAGGTACTGAATCCTGGAAGCTGTTATGCACAGTATCTTCCTGGTTTTAAGGCAGATGCATATGCAAGCACAGGTGTTCCCCTGAGTAAGCATTAACAGAATTAAAGGAAAATGGACTTGAATTTATCGAACAAATAAGCCTGCAACTACTTACTGCTTTTTTTTTTTTTTTTTTTTGAAATCAAAATGACTGAATAGTGATGTAAAATTGTTTGTCCAGATCATAATATACTTATGGGAGTGCACAGAAAAGAGTGTGAGAGCGTATGCACTATGAATACTTCCTGCTCTTTAAGAAGAACTACTCAGAAGTTTGCAAATACAAGAAAAGGATCTATTGAGGATTACTCTACATTATTAAAAGTAAATGTTCTTTGCCATCAAAAATAATATTTTCTCTTTGTATGCTTAGTGATAGAGTCTCAAACTTTTCCCATCAGAGCTCAGATAAATTTTAGCTCATCTCTTTAGTATGTGTTTCCAGTCTATATAGCACAAAAATGCATTTACTTCCACTGGTCAGCAAACAAAACTATCCTGAGATAAATGATGCTGAGACAATTTGTATAKCATGTTGAGTCTCTTCATAATGTTACCTGACACATTGAACTATGTGAACTACCATATAAAAACAAGGCTTCATGAATAGGAGGGATTCCGCAAACGCAGTCAGGCCAGGCCATTACACTGCATCACTTCAGAATGAGGGAAATCTGGAGAAGGACTTGAGCGATTAGTKTCTTTTAGTGCAAAAAGATAGTATCAGCTTTGGTGAGAGTACACCCTTGCATGCTGTATCTGACTCCAGCAGTTGAGGGACTTTCATAGCAGGCGTCACTAGCCTGCTTCTCCTCTGGGCATAGCACTCCTCAATGCACTTGTCTCCTATCCTTTAGGAAAACAGCTGTATCTTTGAAGCCCCAGTGTCATTGCCAAAGCTTTATATTACTTCTATGGAATTCAATCCAGCCTAAATGCAAAGSACAGACTGGCAGGCTGCCTTCAGATCTGCATACCTTTGAAAATAACTTGGGACAGGGGGGTGGGAGGAAAATGGAAGCTTCAAAAGCACAAGCATAAATGACAAAAAGGCCAAATGAGATATGTCACTTCTCTTCCCCAGGCTAAAGAGGCCCAGCTCTTGCAGCCGTTCCTCATAGGGCAGACACTCCAGCCCTCTGATCATCCTTGTAGCCCTCTGCTGCACTCTCTCCAGTAATTCCATGTCTCTCTTGTACTGGGGAGCCCAGAACTGGACACAGTACTCGGGATGTGGCCTCACCAGGGCTGAGTAGAGGGGCAGGATCACCTCCCTCCACCTGCTGGCAACACTCTTCCCAATGCACCCCAGGATACCATTGGCCTTCCTGGCCACAAGGGCACATTGCTGSCTCATGGTCAATCTGTCATCCACCAGCACGCCCAGGTCCTTCTCTGCAGAGCTGCTCTCCAGAAGGTCAGCCCTCAGCTTGTACTGGTGCCTAGGGTTATTTTCCCTAGGTGCAGGACCCTGCACTTGCCCTTGTTGAACCTCATGTGGTTCTTCCCCGCCCAGCTCTCCAGCCTGTCCAGGTCTCTCTGAAGGGCAGCACAGCCTTCGGGTGTATCAGCCACTCCTCCCAGCTTGGTATCATCAGCAAACTTGCTGAGGAGGCACTCTGTCCCCTCATCCAGGCCATTGATGAAAAAGTTGAACAGGATGGGACCCAGGACTGAGCCCTGGGGRACTCTGTTAGCCACAGGACTCCAGCTAGACTCTGCGCCACTGATGAYGACCCTCTGAGCTCTGCCTTTCAGCCAGTTCTCAATCCACCTCACCGTCCACTCATCTAACCCACACTTCATGAGCTTGCCTAGGAGGATTTTRTGGGAGACAGTGTCAAAAGCCTTGCTGAAGTCAAGGTACACAATGTCCACTGCTCTTCCCTCATCTACSCAGCCAGTCATTCCATCATAGAAGGCTATCATCAGATTGGTTAAGCAGGATTTCCCCTKGGTGAATCCATGCTGACTACTCCTGATCACCTTCATTTCCTCCATATGTYTGGAGATGACATCCAGAAGGAGCAGTTCCATCACCTTTCCAGGGATGGAGGAGARGCTGACTGGCCTGTAGTTGCCTGGGTCCTCATTCTTGCACTTCTTGAAGACTGGAGTGACATTGGCTTTCTTCCAGTCCTCAGGCACCTCTCCAGTTCTCCCGCACCTTTCAAAGATGATGGAGAGTGGCCTGGCAACAACATCCACCAGCTCCCTCAGTACCCATGGGTGCATCCCATCTGGGCCCATGGATTTGTGGATGTCTAGMCTGCCCAGAAGGTCTCTAATCCTATCCTCCTCATCCAAAGGAAAGTCTTCCCTTCTCCAGACTTTCTCCCTCAYRTCCAGGCTGCAGGATTCATGAGGGCTGCCCTTAGCAGTGAAGGCTGAAGCCAAGAAGGCATTCAGTAATTCTGCCTTCTCTGTAGTCTTTGTCACCAGGGCCCCCACCCCATTCAGTAGTGGGCCCACATTTTCCCTAGTCCTCCTCTTGCTACTGACATATTTGAAGAAGCCCTTCTTGTTGTCGTTGACATCCCTTGCCAGACTCAATTCCACCTGGGCCTTAGCCTTCCTCTCCGCATCTCTACATACTCTGACTGCATTTCTATAATTCTCCCAWGTAGCTTGTCCCCTCTTCCACATTCTGTGTATTTTCTTCTTCTGTTTGAATTTGGCCAAGAGCTCCTTGCTCACCCATGCAGGTCTCCTGCCGCCTTTGCTGGGCTTCTTTCTCCTTGGGATGCACTGCTCTTGAGTTTGGAGAAAGTGATGTTTGAATACTAGCTGGACCACCACCTTTCTCCATCAAGCTACAAGACCTAAGACCGAATCAGAAAGAGGACCCTCTTGTATTGCATCAGTGGGACTGAGAAAGAGAGACTGGAGCTTCTGGGGCTTTGAGGATGCTGGTATGTGCAAAGAGCCACACTATATTGAAGGAGCCATCAATACCACCTGAGGCTAAGAATTCAATGTTACAGATTTCTCTATATTGTGCTCTAACCTTGAGATAAGTAGTCACATGTTGGGTTATATTGGCTGAGGCATTCAGAGCATTTCCTTTCCTGATTTTCACACAGGGCTGTCATGCTCCCCCTCTTCCCTCTAAACATTAGCACTGGCCACAGCAATCCAGGCAGCTCTGCTGTGGTTTGTACCCTGAAACATTCACAGTGTTCTTCACTGCTGCCTGCTCCTGCCTGCTGGAGGCCAAACTCACCAGTTTGTTGGAGCTGTGGGAGGACACAGTCCAAGAAGGACCTGCAAGTCACTCTCTTGGTGTGCTGGACTCTTCTCATGTTAAGATGCGTCCTCCTCTCTGTATAATCATCAGCATTTAAACTCAAGGACCAAGCTGACTGTGGCCAGGCAGCTGGATACATGAAAACAGATGGGTTTATTAGGGCCATGGCTGGGACTATTTCAAACACCAGGTCTTGGTAGTGCTGGAGGTTCCAGTGGTAGTAGCAGCAGCACACGGTGGGCAATCCTCAGCCATGGGCAAGGGCTGATATGGGAGGACACTGATGTTTAAGAGTGGATGCCCAGTGGATCTCTCAAGAGAGTCTGGAGAACTATGATTGTACTTTTACCTTAGGATAGCTATTTCACTGTGTGAAATGCTATCTTTGCTTTCCCCCATAGCATGGCATTTGGCTCACAATATGGCAGTTTGCACCATGGATTACATTAGAGATGAAAAATCAGAGCTGGGTAGAATGTTGACATACCTCAGAGATGGCAAAAGAGCCTATTCTTGGGCTGCTAAAAGAAAATAACACAAACACTTGGCACAGATAAAGAAATTCATCTCAGTAACATTAGATTCTTGTATAAAGCTATCACTTTAAGTTAGTTTTGATTTAAAGTCTGGTGGCCATGCATAGACTGGAATAGATTACACCTCTATTTTTGGAGAAAATGTTTTGGGGGCTTTTCTTTGTTCTGATAGCGAACACTTCATTTTGCTAGCTCCGACAGGCTTTTATTTATTCAACCATGACAGCCTGTGACTGTCATGCCTATTTCTTCTGCTCTGCAGCAAGCACCCTGTATAATAGCAGGGTAGAGAGAATAGAGAATACCACAGCTCTGTGGTGGTATTCTGTAGTCCCTTATTTTTTGTTCAGCCCAAGCCCAGCAGCTGTGGGCTTTTTCGTAGCATCAGAAGGGATTTGAGAGTATCTAAAACTTCATGCCAGAAAGCTGTAAGCCTGCTCCCTGCTGGCTATATCATTTCAGTGTTACATCCTAGAGACAGCTATGATACTTACGTTGGCAAAGTCAATACAGCTGGTATGAACTTGAACCTTACAGGCTGTAAAACCAGATATGGATTTAGGCTACGCAGGATATACCTCTGTAAAATTGTAATGGTGATAGTTCATATTTTTGTCTTCAACACTAAAATAAACTTGTTTTTTCATGCTTACATTGTAATAGCTTGTGCAAGTAAGTTATTCCAAGATAATTACAGCTAAGACAGGCTTGGTTTATTCAATACTGCCTCCAAAAAAAAGGAGAATCCACACAGAGGCAGTGACTGATTGAAAGGCTTGTCATAGGTCAGAGTGGGTTAACGCTCTTCGTAAGATTGGGAAGAGAACCCCATCTGCTACCGATCTGGAGTCTCAATCATTCCTGAACCCTCTAACTCATCATAAAAAAAAAAAAAAAAAAAAAAAAAAAAAAAAAGGCCAAATTGACATGACAAGAGCCAAACTGTTCCACACCTTTCTGTTCCACTTTCTGTTCCTTTCAGGTTGATATGGAATAAGAAAAGAATAAATAAGATTGGCCACATGTAAAATCATGCACTCACTTGTTTAAGGAAATTCCAGAAAAAAAAAATAACATTCCTGAAGGTCTTTTGTAATCTATAATGACTCTTGCTTCCTAAGTTTTTGTTTTAATATTTCCACTTCTGGACAGAAACCATTTCTGAACCCATTAATAGATTATCTGTCTTTCCCTAGAAAACATTTTTATTCCCATTACAGTACTAAGGCAGTACTGTACGTTCAGTGATGGATTTGCTGATTTTGTTTATTAAACGGTTTGAGCTCTATGACCTGATCTTTCTGACAGCCTTTCTCAAGTGTGTGTAATGCTCCTAGGATTAAAGCTCTGTCTCCTCTTCACTGGCTTCCTCATTCATTTGCTTTGTCCTAGCTTCTGAAACACTTCAGTCTGGACCAGCAACTTTTTTTCTTATTTCAATACACTGGTTTTATATGTATGGATGACTACAACTGTTTGGATCAAATGCAGACTGTACAAAATCTGGGGAAAACCTCAGTATATTTCACAATTGAACCATAATTCTTTTTCAGGTATATACTCTCTTCCCCATCTCTCACTTTCAGCAATCCTTTTTCTTTTCCTGAAAGGACAGGCTTGCTCCTCTGCTGCTCCAGCAACTGTCCCCAAAAGGAGAAGTAGCTGAGAAGCCTGGAAGAATGGGGATTACACTGTTCTGAGCAGTGTTCTCAGATTACAATTCTCAGCAACCAAGATAACGGAGATCATAACTCGCAAGCCAAACCTGCTGAACCAATACTCWACTGCTAATGGGAAAAAAGAGAGGGGAGTCCTTGTCTGCATACCATCAGCTGGGAAAAACATGCATAATCCAGAAAGGCATGCATAATCTGCATCTATTTTTGTCAAAGCCAAGTACCTTTGGCTACTTTGCATTTGACTTGCTTTTGTCATCAGTAGTAATTCATCTAGTACTTCTCATGTCTTTCTTGTATGCAAAGCAGAATCTAAATATTTGAATGATGTTTAAAGTGGTTTCTGAAATTTTGCTTTAAAAATAGCAAGTGTAATTCAATAAAACTTTGAATTAGAACTCCAATGAGACTAAAAAATGGACAATCCTTTTGGGAGGAAGTGGAATACTTTTGTTTATTAGCTTTGCAGTTCCCTTTAGCTACAATTAACTTTCATTCCAAAGAAAGCATTTTATGTAATTTTGTATGAATGGTAATAATCCTTRTTGAGCGGTCTCAAGCTTTTCCTTCCACTTCTATAAGATTTCAGATGTCCAAACAGTTGCCCTTCCAAAAGCAACACTAGTGCCAGACAAGCTCACTCTGCAGTTCCTCTGCAGATTAGCTCYAATGTGCTTACCCTTCAGACAGCTTCTTGTTGCTTCGCAAAGCTCAGGGGAGTTCAGTACTCATTCCTTTATCCCTGGAACACTCCCTGCCCAGAGACACATTACAACTTAGGAACTAATATACACTGTATCTTAGACCTTTATAATTTTTTTAATTATTTTTGTATTTCAAAAGATTCTGCAGCATGTAGAAGGCAGGACTGTCACAACTGACCATAATGCTCACACATGCATGTAGTCCCATGTCAACTAGGATAAATCAGTTGGGCTACAACGAGAGTCAAGAGTGTACACAGCTAGTTGTAGGACTGGGCCCCCAGACTCACAGTATCTTAYCCTCTACTGAAAAGCAGCAGGATTATGACATACACTTAATAGTAATGTGACTTTAGGGAAGGTCRTAAAATACATGTTTAATGACAGAATTTAGGTTCAGGAGAATGTAAAGTGATTATGGCCACAATGTTTTGGTTCGCATATGTCTTACTAATAAATATTCTGAGAAAACCTTATGGAGAGCAAACAGCAACTTATTTCATGTTTCTTCTAAAAGCTTGGATCTCCTGAATCACCGTGTAGCTCCTAATCAGGCAGGAATATGATATGATATTACTGCACATGGTAGAAATTTTGAATTTATTCAATCACAAGTGCTTCCACATCCTGCTGCTGCAAATTCTTATACATCAAAGGTTAACAGCACAGTAAAAAAGCACCTTTTTCCCCTTCTCTGCTATAGAATATCCTCAACAGCTGCTCAGTTTTCTTCAATTTTTACAACATTTTCAAATTATTTTTGCATTGGACACTCAGGTGCCAATTTCTTTTTTTATTTGAGAACTGTAGCAATAGTTTGGAAGTCTGTAATATGAGTCAGCGGGGCATATGAGGAAACTAGCATAAGATACAGGCTCTCAGGTCTCCAGGCAGGGAGGAAGAAAGAAAGAGAGATGCAGGATTCCTTACCCCCTCCTCTCCCTGTCAGCAGCTGGAAAACAAGCTGCAGTTCAGCCTTCGCTTCTGGTGATGCTGCTCCAGGCAGCTCTGCTATTGCCAGAATCCTTTGAGAGAGAGTGGGGATTCAGGCCATGAATGTCTTAACACTTCCAGKATCAAAAACAGAAGGAAACACTGTGGTTTAAAAAAAGAAATCCAATTTCATGAACATATCTTTCATACATCAGAAAGAAGTAACAAGCAAYACAGACATATTTTTCCTTTTTTAGACCTAATTTTCATTTTATGTGCCATTTCYCATTTTACCAGCTCTTAAAAAATCGAGGTCATATAGATATTCAGTGGTAAAATCTGACATAACTCCATTAATTGCAAGGCAGCAATTCTCTTGATTTATGCTGCTTGAGGTTCTGGGCCTTTTATGCAAGCTTCATACATCAGAACCTTTGAGCATATCTTGATGCAAGAGGAAGAAATATGTATTTGGGATACATGGTTTATCTCTGCATTTATGATAATGTAACTCATATTGCTTTCATGTACCCTGGATACCAGTTCATTAAAAAATTTTAACTTGCTTCACTTTATCCCTTCTCTGCTTGTCACATTGCAATACTTCAATGTGTATTGATTATATTTGAAAGTGCACAAGTGATGACTTCTCTTATTATTCCTGTATTTCACACCCTGTAAGACTTGATCTGAAACATGTTTATTAAAAGTGACAGCTAGGTCCATAAGAAGCTGAACACAATGAAGACATTATTTACCTTGCTCTGTCATGTTCTTGGAAGTGTTCTGCTTCAGGCTAGGCCATCTCTTTCAAGATTTTGTCATCTGAAAAGTGATTATTACAAAAATGTGTCCCTGGAAACACTGATAACAGAATTGGTAGAAAAATCAAAATGAAAAAAAGGTTAATTTTAAGTCATTTTCATTCAACAGGTWGTGAAAGGAAATGATTTTGTGCGTCTGACACAGTTTGCAAACATTTTCATATAAAATGTTTTATTGTCTTCCCAGTATTCATTCTTTTGTATCCTGTTTTTCTCCCCATTTATCCTTTCTCAATATTAACATGCTGCTGAAGTAAAGAAAAGAAATAAAGGGAGGGAAAATTAAAGGGGCAGAAAACAGATATTTAAAGAAAGGGAAACACTACAAATTTTTTGATCTGCTACTGAAAAAGCAGGAAATGGAGAAGAACAGGAAAGACACTTTTCTCTTAAAAAGTCTTTAGTCATTAATTTGCAGAGTAATTGCAATTAATTATTGACATTAATTCCCTCCACCTCTAAGGGCACAATTTTGTTCTGACTTCTGCAAAGGCACCGAGGAAGATGGCCCCATGAGTACAAAGGACTCACAGGAGTGGAGACTCCTGCTTCCAGGGCTGGCCTGCAGTTATGGTGGATGAAGGGGGTCCTGGGGTCATCCCCACAGGGATGTTCTACCCTGCAGGTTGTCACTGCTGCTTTAGGAAGAAGTCTGGGGTTCCTGACACCAAGCTGTGGAAAGGATACAGTATTTCAAGCTCAGACCGTTGTTCACACCAGGTGTCCTCCCTGAGCCCCAGCGCCGCTATATGGTACCCRAGTGCTGCCTAGGAAACAGCACAGCAGCTCTGCAGAGCCAGCTTGCCTTCCTGTGCCTGAGGGACACCTCACGAAGGGAAGAAGTTTCTAACTGTAGTAGTGTGCTGGACTCTACATGTGCCCATGGTCCAGCGTCACTAAGCCRTTATGTTCCAGGCCTAAAGCACAAACATCACGGCCCAAAAGCAGACAAAGGGAGGGAGATTTTCCTGAGGAGCCTCTTGTAAGCTGCCAAGTTGGAGAAGATATTTTCAAGTCAGCTGCATGCAAAAGTACTGTTAGCTGTTGGCTCTGCATGTGCTCTTGCTGAGAGCTCCAATTGTAGGAAAGCAGCAGCAGCAGCTATGGCTCACTAGAGCAGGCAGGTGAGCAAGGAAGGACAAGAATGGCTAGCAAAGCAAGGAGCAGTTTGTGATGTTCCTGTGATAGGTGGGCTAACAGAGTATGATGCTATTACCACAGGAGAAGCAGCTAACACCACCGGATCAATGATATCTTGGATTAATTCTTGATATCCAGTGACACTTAACAGTCCCAGGCCGCATAGCAGTACCACAGACAGGGTGCAGAAAGCAAGCAACTTACTCCCAGCAGCTGTCATGCCAGAGGAGAGCAGTGTTGGATACCTGCAGTTGTACTTGAGGAATTAGATGCTGTTTATCTGCATGTTTGGTCTACTTTTTAGGGAGCTGGGATTTCTTGAATAAAATATGAAATCATYTGACGTTTGCAGATGCATCAAGTTAGCTCATTGAGACTAAAATGTTCAATCAAACTTTTTCAGATCTCTGGATGAGGACTTGAGACAGTGATTTATTAGCAATGCTTTTAAATTTAAACCTGCCACTGCTGCTGCTAGTCAAGTATTGGTAGAAGGCTTWTATATGTGTAAGGAGACAGCAGCTTAGAAAGCCTATTCTGCAATTAGACTTTCCCTCAGGGGAAGTATTTCAGCAGTGACTGAGGCAAGTTTTAGGATAATTTATTCAGAAAAGAAAGCTCAAATGCATTAAGGGTAGTTAGGTGCCTAGGCCTCAGGGAATTCCAATGCAAACTGGGTATACAACCCCTATTTATGCCCTATAAAACTTTCAATTTATGGAGTACTGCCTTGATAGTACTATAGTGTAGCCAGCCTGTGTTCCCGCTCTGTGGCAATCACAGCATTATATGTAGAGTTGGCACGTGACAGTGAGGCTTGACTGCAAGTTCTAATGGTTTCTGTAAAGATTAATTCTTAGCTGGCTGAGACTTCAGAGCAGCCTGTRTTTTCTATCATGTTAGGAAAAAAGAAGAGAGGAGCAGCTGAGTCATGGATTTACCAGGTGTTTTCACTATTGTACTTGATCCTACTCCCTTCCCACACCTGTTTTTGTGCTCAAGCTAACTCTGCTGAGTATTGCTGACTAACACTTAGATGGATGACTCAGAAAAACTTATCCCGGTTAAATATTTCACTGTGTAATTATAGTGTATCCAAGTTGTTATTAACGTTGGTAAAATGCAAAGATACTATCTTCATTCTCCATATGTTCTGTCAGAACAAATGTTATTGCTACAAATGACATTTCTGTACAAATTCACGCAAGTGTAGCTGTTTTCTCCTGCCACTGCTGTTCATTTTTACCTTCCAAATAACTGTTTACACTTTGCAAGATGAAGTGAATCCATCTGTGTTTTCTAAGTAACAGGATCACATGTCTGGCAGAGGTCAGCTGTAGACATTATGGGAAACTATGAGAGTCAAGAAAAGCAGTTAAAACAACAGCCACCACACTGTCTTAATGATGACAGACATCAAATTTGACATTTAGCCAAATATTTGTTTGAGGCCTTTTTGGAAGGAAGAGCCAACGACTGTCAGACACGCTCAGAAAGGCAGAACGCTCCACCCAGCCAAATGTTGGGAATATTTGATCACTCGTGGTAAACATGAATAAAGGAAGTGTTAAAAGAGGTAAGCTCAAATGCCCATGCTGAAATGAGCAAAAAGAGTGAGGCAGAACCACTGTTCTGATGACAGTCATGCTGTGTTGCAGGACTCTGAATTTGGTACCAGCACAGTCTAGATTTTGTCTCCCTTACAGGCATGTCTACRTTCACTTAGTAGAGGTTTTAACTGAAAACCTTTTTTTTCTCCTGAATTTCTCCACTTTCTCCACTGGGTTAAGTCAAGCATCTTGCCTTAGCAAGCATCTTGTCACTTATAATCTATTCATGATGGCAGTGTTGCATTTCACTTGGCTTCTGCCTTACGTTGCTTCCTGAGCCTATGCCTAAACTTCATCAGTTCTTCCTCTCCAGTATCTTTGTTCTTTGCTTGCAAATAGGGGTGAATTAAATGTTTCTTAGGTCACTACCCCTTTACATAGGACAAAGTGACATTCACAGCTTCAGCACAGGGTTGCATCCTACCAGCCAACACTGAAACTTTCATGCACAACTTAATCATCTTCTGAGAATGCCCAGAAAATAGAAAATCTTTGAGGTAAAAAGGAGAGTTTGGGGTTTCTCAGGTACTCATCACTTGTCAAAATACAACACATCATGTTTATCTTCAGTGTGGGCTATATAGTCTTTTTAGCCCKTTCATACTGCCATGGTGGTTCTAACAGCATTCACTATCCACTCATCTACATGGGTATGAACGTGGAAAAGTCCAGTCAGTACTGGACTTATTTGTATCAGTACAATCTGATACAGTTAATAAAATCACAGCTATACTGATCTGCTATCAATATCTTACTATGTGCTATTAATACTTTATTTACAAGGTAAGCATCTTCATTCAGTGGTATGCCAGTAACTCATCAATTCAAAAAYAGACTTAAAGTTCAGCCAAGGTCCTGATATTTGAGTAACCCATGAATACTTWTCACCAAAATTACTCATGCATTTTGCTCATTTCTTTTGGAAGACAGGCAGGTAAAATCTCCTTGACTTCTTTAATRCTCTAATTCAAGGCAGCTGAAATTTTTCCAGAGTAAGTCAACAATGATCACTTAAAAGTGAATTAAGCAAGTGACAGACTAGTTAATTATGTGGAATTTGTCTGGTGCATATATGCATCTATGTTTAGATGCTTCTGCACTTATGCAGGAGTTTTCAGACTATCCTGATCTGGYAATAGTGAACTATCAGAAAAATCAGTCTGAAGAGAAAAAGGCATTTCTATAAAGTGTTGGGTTTTTTCAATAAAAGAAAAAATAATTCTTTAACTGAATATACACATACAAGTCATTTGTATAACATGTAGCAATTTTTTTATGGATCTCTTCTGAAAGGCACTGGATATAATTCTATATCTCAATTTATAGATGAATGATGAAGGAATTTAATTATCATCAATAATACAGATTTGTAATAATCATGATTTTAGTGACCTAAAATGGGGTATTTAATAGTTTTTCATTAAATTCATGGTCTTTATTATTGCATGTGTTGGGTGTGCTGCAGCTCAGATCGACAGCCTGCAGAATATACGTTTGAAGTTTTGGTCACAGATGGCAGTTTAACACAAAACTTTAGAATATGCATATCTGTAGGTATATGCAAAAATGTGTCCCTGTTCACTATGGCCCCTATTAAATCAAGGTTCCCATTTCCTCCGAGTTGAGCAACTTTGGCACACTGCAAGATTATATTATATTCATCAGCAATTATACATCACTCTATGATAAAATGTATGTGTTTGTTTTCATCATTTCTACAATTTCATATAGTGTGTCATAGCTGCTACTTCTTTAAAATTTGTTGCCTTTTAAATGACAAATCCAGGACTCTCTCTGAGTTATGCTATGAGAATTTACCTGCAATTATTTTTTCTTTTATTTCTTTATGATTATAGTTATTATTCCAGTCTAGCTTGCTGCTCTAATTTCATGCTCATTATTTTGTTTCAAAACTAATAGCAYGATCACTGCTCTGTTGTAAATAGAATAGGACATGTTATATGTCTAAAAGAGTTTATAGTTGAAAACCAGATTGACAACCACAGTTAATATATTGCATTCCAAATAAATGCTTCCTGGGTTTGTTTTTTTACTGTCTTCCAAATGTTTGGCAAACTGATTTCAATTTAGAGTAGTGTCTTTGTGATTCATAACTACTTACCAAACAGCTACTAAAGCTTATGCCACCAGTCTTTTGTTTGTTGGTTGCTTATGTTAATATTTTTACCTGTAATTTATGCTATTTATCTTTCATAGGGGTGTTTTGGTATTCAGGCCACATAACAATTTCCATTTTCCATCTGGATATCCAAGGGTGTGATTTTGCATCCTATACCCTTTGATCTTCTTATGAGAAGGGCAGCCCTGTTCTCCACCAGATCACCACCTGTCTGYATTAGGTATGGTGATCTGCAGACCCACTCCCAGGAGATCACCTCCYTGATCCAAAGAACAACAAATTTCTTATTTTTCTCTTGTTTTTCTGCAAACAGACCCAGCCCACAGCTACAACATACCTGTATTTGATGCAATGAAAATAGTGGAAGATTACAACCAAGGGAGGTGGGAGAGACAGACACGTGCAGTTAGGCAAGGTTAAGAAAAATGAAACCACAGCACTAAGTTCCCCTGACATTGTTAACATTATTCACAGGCTTAAAGGTAATTGATTTTATGGGTTGCTCTTAAATCCTTGAATAGGAGACTAAGAAATGGCAGAGTAGTTAATAACAAGTGTCTAATATAATTCATTATTATTTACTTATTTGTAATGGTGGTTTCCAGAACGGCATTTAAAATCAAAGCTATGAATAGACAAAATTGGAAAGGCTGTGCAAAGTTTGTATTTCCCTTTTTTCAGAAGGCTCAACATATGAGATAGGAATAAATGGCRAAAGATACTCAGTAGAAATCCATTTTGTAGAATGTAATCCTTTCTTTCGAAAATCTTGGAAGTTTTCTATCAGCATTTTTGTTAATATAATCTAGACCYATAACTGTATTTCATTTATCTCATAACCTTTCCTCTCTTTATATAACAAGCCTAGGTATACCCTCAGATGATCTAAATATTTGTGAGTGATGAGCAGTACAACCTTGCAAGTAGACCAAAGTCACCACTTCCATTCATGATGATATTTCTTGGTTGCTTTTTGGGGGGTTATTTTTATCTAATCTAGTGACAAGCAGCTCAGATGAAGAATGTACTGACTGATCAGAGTTTGGAGGAACCAGGCATGAAGTGATATAAGTACCCAAGACTCTGTTATGTTCCTTTCTTTTGGAAATCTTTGTAAAAGAGGCATGTTAGGAAGGGGCCAGCCCAAGAGAGACAGCTCACATAAGCACAGGAAAAGCAGAAAGCAGAAACATGTAAGAAACTGGAAATACAGCAAATACTTAGGATTGCCATTTGTCATATATGTAAGTCTAGTATAGAATTCCAGCAAAGTGTTTCTGCCCTCTGTTAGCCCTGTTTTTTTGAGGAGGAATACCTTTATTGGCTTGTCTTCTTGTGCTCTGTGTTTTCTACTGTGTAGAAATTTTTCAGAAAATGCTTTATGAATAATTATGAAGTCCATTGTCCCAACTGATTACTTTTCCCCTTTCTTACCAGAAATAGATCCACAGGTAACGATGGAGCAAATAATGATTAGTTCATATGAATATCATATGATTTCCACCCTGTTTATAGATGGTTTGTTGGAGTTGTGGCCAGCAAGGAAAGCGAAATAGCGTAAGTCTTGCATCAAGAGAATACATCAAAAAGGCCTCTTTTTTTAAAAAAAAAATTCACAGCTACTACCTAGATAATCTTTGCAATATTTTTCAGTTTCTGAAAAGCACACCATCCTCATACTCACAGAGGGGGGGGGGGAAATCTATCCTGTACATTCAACGTGATTCTTTCCTAGGCCAAAAAGATGTAAAGATTAGATATGTGTTATGAATCCCAGCCAGGAATCTGTCGTCATYCCATGCCCCAGATTCAAAGAACAGCTAAAGATGTTGCTTCTGGGTAATGGTAGGCTCCAGTTGGCCCTAAAAGTATTTCTGAATGAGCCTGATGCTCCCTGTGCAGCTCCACCAAGAAAGGCCCCGGGCAGCCCACGCTGCCTCCCTCCCTCCCAGTACCTTCCCATTCATTCCCTGAACATGTTTTCTTCGTTTTCTCTGATTCTTTCTCATTCCCCTTTATTGCTCTGTTTTTGCCTGTGCGCGTGCAGTGCCGACATGGCTTTCTTCCGCTGCCAGCCTAATTAAATCTAACTGCTCTGCCTGGGTAGCCGGCTGTAGAGCTTTCTCTGTGACATCCCATTTGGTTTAACTCAAATGTTAACTCAACGTGCACGCRTCTTCTCGCCCGCGTGTCAGATGGGCCAGAGCTGAGGCTGTGCGAAGCAAACGGGGTCCTCGCACGTTGTGCTTCGGAGCAGATGACGAGGAAGAAACTGGGACACCATAGCTGCTCCCTGGAAGACATCTTCCGTTTTGAATGCGAGCAGATATTTGGTCTCAATTTGACATCTGACATTTGACRTGCAGAGTATGCATAATGGTGAGGCCCATAATTGAATTTGCAGGAGCAAAGGGTGGGGGCTGCGGTCTGGTCCCCAAGGAGGGAGGGCGGAGGTCATAAGGAATGTACATTAAAATCATGACGACCTTGGAAGTAGAGTTTTTAACCAGATTTACGCTCAAACGGTTCTTAAATACCCGTTTTGCAGAGGCAAAGGGTGGGAGGAACTGGGCGGGACTGGCAGCCACAGCCGGGTGCAGGGGTGACCAGCTTGGGAAGAGGTCGGTAACTGCCCCAGGCTGGTTCCAGCCGGTCCCAGCCGGTTCCAACAACAGCCGGCCCCTGTTGGTGGGGCGCGAGATCAGAGCAGCGGGGGAGAGGGGACAGCGGCCCCACGGTCAAGCCCCCACGCAGGCATGGAGGAAAACAGGGAAGGGGGCGAGTGTGACAGAAACACTGCCACGCTTGTGGCCCCAACCTCCCCTCAGCTCCTCGACGGGGAGCGGRGGCAGACTGTGTAGGGCAGACTGTGTAACCCACAGGGAAAATCGGGGAAGCGGCAGGGGAGAGGTGTTGGCTTAAGAGGACCCTGGGGAAAGAGGAAGAAAGGGATTTACTAAAGTATTTAAGYGTTTATGTGTTCTTTTTTTATTTTCCTCTTCAGGACCCAAACCAGTGATCAGAAGTTGGTTTTAACTGGCAATATGTTGAATGAAGTAAAAAATCCCTGCATCAAGACTGTTTTACCCTGGGCATTGATCAGGAATACTCAGGTAAAATGGAGGAGGAAAAAAAAAAAAAAAAACAAAAACAAACAAACAAAAAACCCCACAATCTAAGCATCAGAAGGAAAACTTTGATGTATAGAAGGATCTATGGTACGTAGAAGGATCCTGACTATCCAGGGGGCCTAGATCCAGATTAAAGAAAACATGAGATTTAGCAAGGAAGTTGAGGCAAGGATGTTTGCTGGGTTTATTACTTTGCCTAGATACTATATTTCTTATATTCCTTAATTGAAGAGTCAAGAAAAGTAGTCTTTTCTGTAAGAGTTGTGTAACACGTGTGTGTATGTGCCTGCGTGACTGTGCACACATCTGTTTGCTTACACCTAACACATTGATCCAAAAAGTTAATAGTAAACCAAACAAATCACATTTCTGTCATGTGTTTGGAGATGAAGTATGTTGGGATCCCTACAGAACAGGGACTTGGGAGGTAAGGGCAGGGCAGTAATTCCCTAAATGGCCACTGTTTTAATAGCATGACACCATCAAAAAAAGATGAGCATCTTCTTTCATTTAGCGCTGACCTATTCTAACTTCCAATCAATGTGTCTTATAGTACTCCTTGCTACTAGTTTAACTGTCCTTGTGATACTACAAATCCTTTGTGTAGAGGGGCTTCTTAAAGTATCGTCAGTCATCCTACATTTGTATTACGTCATGGAAAGCGATGGAATGAAGGCAGGCTTTCCAGTCCTCAGGTTATCCATGTCATCCTTACACCTGAAGTGAAGAGGGAGAATGATCTTTGAGCCTTCTCATTTTTGCTATCATATTTGTGTTTTCTTTCCACATAAGAATCTGGATATTTGAATAATACTGGACTTAAGCTTGAAATGCCAAGATTCTTAGATGTACCTATATTGGTGTGATATAATGTAGACACATGCTTTCTAAGAACATTTTAAAARGTGAGTAAATTCTTCCTCTAATAACAAGATGATGTCTGTTGTCTCTTTTTACTATTTAAAAAGGTTGTGGTTCTTCACAGGACTTTGCATTTGAATACGCTTGGGAAGTGCTAATCAAGTCAGCTGCTTTTGACATTAAATGTCAGTGCTTTGAGTAACCCCTTCCCATCACTAGGAAAAGTCACCCACTTTATTTATTGACTACATAGGCAGCACAAACTGCTTTCATATTCTGAGTAATGCTTAAGCTAAATGCCTACGGTGACTGGTGTGAATTTTCTCTTCAAGATACATCTGCATAGCATGATGCAGTGCTGTGTAAATACATTTTTATTTCTATGCAGAGTCCCACTGAAGTTAGTGGTTCTGTATTTACAGACTGCTTAAAGTACTAGGTCTTCAGCTTCAGTTGTTAAAATATATAGATACTTTACTGTAGCCTAGATTGAACTCAGACTGATACTTTAGACATGCATTATAACGCAGCTCACCTTGTTTTTTCTGAACAATTTTTTTTCTTCTTTTCTTTTTATTTACAAATTTCTCTTCTTGTTGTCAATCTGACCTGCAACAAAAACAGACTGAAGTGATTTCCGAACAGGAAACCTTACAAAAATATGTCAAATAATACATTCTATCACTAAGCTTTAAGATTTGTGGTGTGTATCAAAAAATAAAACAGCTTGGTATTGTGATTTAGAGCCTCTCTAATTTCAGTTAAGCTCTCCTGGTTAAAAGAAGAGAGGAACTGAGAATGCAAAATTAACATTGGCTTTTTCTGGAGYTCTTGTGAGCTGGAGCACCTTAAAGGCCATGTCAGCAATCTGATACCTGGAACACAGGATTGTTGTGATTCTTCTTATTGAAGAAGAACTTCGTCCAAAATCTGCCGTGAATGTCGCAAGAGTCAAATCTATTCTTCTGTTACATTGTCATAGATGTGGCTCAGATGCACAAATTACATTTGATCTCTTTACTTTCTCAACAGATTCACTGTAGAGGGAGTAGGATCATCCTTTCATTAGATGTTCTGTTCTGCATTCTGTCTATCTGTCTGCACCTCCCTTTCTCTTGCATTCTCTTTAATCTCATTCTGAGCAATTTTCTATCTTACTACAGGGGTGATTGAAATGATCCTTTGAAGCAACCAGCTTTGACATTGGAAAAAAAAATCAAAACTGAAAGAATGCTCCAATTAAGCAGAACATCACTTAGAGCTCAAGCAAAAATGAAAGATCTTGATCAGTTCTTTCATGTTAGCTTGAAAAATATACTGCATTAGCAGAGGGGCTTATTAGAGGAAGAGTGTTTATAAAACACTCAAATTATCAAGCAAAGAAACTGATGTGTGATATCCAAGGGTGTATGCATAGGAAATGTATGTAGGATGTATGTTCATCACCCTTCACATAACATATGTCATGACCTATTTGTTCAAGCAGTTCAGGAAGAAGAAAAGACTATTTCTTATTCACACTGGGCCTATTAAATATTGTTCCAGCAGTGAAAAGTGACCCAAAAGGGTGCATTTGTTCTCCACTGCTGGTTTCACTGAGAACCAGGCGTTCTGGGTCCGGGTGCTTGCCATGTGTGTATTTAATCATATCCATGTGATATCATACCAAATATATGGCAAGATGTCTTTTTTTAAAAAAAAGAAAAAGAAAAAAAGAAAAGACCTTAGACCTCAGGTCATGGGTCTTTTGTTGTTTTTTTTTCCATGGTATTGTCCATCTCTGAGCTGTATGGTGAAGAAATACTGAAAGTATAAGGTTCGTCCTGTATTCCCATGTCTGACAATCACTTGATATATAGAGCCGGATTTGAATGTTGTGAGAGCAGAGGCCAGCACTTCTACAAACATTGCCTACAACTCATTGTTTTAACTGTAATGTCATTTTTGATAGGATAGAAATCATTTTTACTGTGAAAATGACCCACTCAAAATTATGAAGAAGTGTTCTGAGTTTATCCTGAAATGGACTTTTTGGAGCAGATTTGTTCCCTCTTTGAAATACAGGACTGGAAAAGATGTTGTAGGTCAGTGGGTTCAGTCCCCATACAGTTCTGATAGCCAGTTCATAGAATCCACTTCATAACAGTAGTGAGATACAGCTTAAAAATGAATAGATTGTGGCATACCCACACACTGCCTTTTGAAAAACTGTTTAAGTAGAATGATATAAATCGTTCACATTGCTTTACTCACTTTCCTTTTCTTTTTTGCTGAGTGAGGAATGATTTTCTGCAGTGAGGTTGTGTACTGCCAATTTTTTTTCAGAGACTTTCAATTTATTAGTGTTGTTGGTCAAAAGTGCTAGAAGTGCATCATGGGTGGAACTTATGAAAGTCTCTGGTTTCAGCCTCCTTGAGTTTCTGGYGTGCCTGATTCCTGCCATGGATGGACTTCATTTACTCATAGGCTTTTTGGTTCTAGATTTGCAAATGGTTACATGCATCCCTAGATTTGTTACCAGTAGCCATCCCACTGAAAAGTACTGCAACTACAGGAGACAAAATGGTTGAAACAGGCATAGAAGCAGGACAAGGGTCACAGGACTTGCTAAGACTGAGTATTCATTCCCTAACATGTTAATAACATGCTAGTGCAAGAGAAATAAATTTTGAAAACTGATCCCACATGGAGGTGTTCTGTGATATAGAAACTTTTCTTGGCAAACCAAACAGAATCCACTGCCTTTATCTTGCAGTGGCCATTTGTCACAAATCTGTGTGCAAAGTGGTTTTGACACCTTAAGTTTGCCTGCTTCAAGTGATTCTCTCCAGACTTTGCTGACCTTACCTGGATTACAGCACGGGTATAATGCTCTCTTTCTATTGATTACAAAAGGAGCCTATTCAGTTAACTTGGATTAGCACCTAAACTTGAGGGGGGGACTAATGTTGTATGAATCTAGGCATGCATGCTGACAGGCCAAGGAAGATACTGGAAGCAGTATGTGTGTCATCCCAGGCATTCAAACAGGGCCTGAGTTTAAGGACACCTTTCAGAAATCTCAGTACCAGAGCTGAGCAAGAAACCCTTCTTTCAAGCAACAGGAATTACTTATGACCAGGGTTTACTGAGGGATGGTAACAGTTTCTGCAGAGGACAGAGAGAGCAAAAGAAGAAACTTTAAAATTCCTGACAGCTGTGTTCACAGTTGGAGTTTCAACATGAGACAGCATAGTGTGTGTTTGTGTGTGTGTGTGCGCGCGTGCATGCGTGCGTGCGGACACGCACCTGTGTGTGTGTGCCTGTGTGTAACAGCTTTAAAGCAATTGTATGATGGTGCCCAAGAGATCTACTGGTAGACTTAAATCTTTGGAGAGATTTCACTGCCTGGATGGGAATTTTCTCCTCATGCACATGTACAACGTAGGTTAAAAAAGAAAAGTATTTGTGAAAAAAGGGGCTGAGAAGTACTACAATTTAGAACTGTTAGCACAACAAGGAAGAGCCTGTTCTTGACTCCTTCTATCATCAAGCTCTTGTTCACAGTTATTTCAGCGGGCCTAATACAAATACTATGACTGACCACAAATTTATGCAGACTCTTAAAAAAGTAGGCATGGTGCTTGTATTTAATTCTTTGGCCTTTTCTGGTGATGCCCAATATGATAGAAAATAAGTGTTGAATAGAGTTAGTCTTGTATTTATTTATTTTTAAATAAAACTATTGAGTTTTACATCACTCTTCCAGAATGCTCATTGGCTGCAGATACCATTTTAAAGTTGACTCTTTCGATAGCTTCAATCAGATGTGTCAAGGAATCTGTTCTCAGCAGATATTTGTTGGGGTTTCTTGGMTGAAGAATCTTTTCAATCTTTTGACAAATTCAGTGTCTCAGCTCTGTGAATCTCACACCCACCACCCCCAAAATACTGACAGAGCAAGTTGTTTTCTTTAGAAATGTCCTATTTCCAAGTTTTGCACAATGTGAAAGTACCTCTTAAAAGTTACCAAAGTCTAGCTTGTGGGAGAATCTGATGACTTTTTTTTTCTTTTATCTTCATCTTCAGCATTATCAGCTGTCCTGCCCTGCAGACTTGATAGCTGATGCACTGGTTAAGATTTACCGGTCTTCCTCACCACATGCATCTTTCTAGCCTTCTTACATGGTAGTAATGAAGTTGGAAAGTGAGGGGTTCAGTAGCTGGTCTGTGAGCTGCATTTTGTGCAAGGGCATCTGTTCCACTACTTCACGCAAACACCAGGAAGTCAAGTCACATCACTGGATCACCTAGCACAGTTCTGAGAGTAACAAATATTAATTCCCAGATGCTGACTAACAGTGGCTGCTGTCCATGACAGTATCTATTTTATTTGTTCTCAGTTTGCATATTCCTTTTTTATAAGAAGAAAGTAGCTGGGTGAAGAGGCCTCTGGAAGGAAAACTGATTGCTCCTTCCTTAGGGAACAACTGAATCTGCCTAAGGGAGACAGATGTCCAGGCTATGGGGTTGATCAGAGGAAGTAACAGCAAGGACTTAGCAAGGCAGTAATTTGCAGGACAGTGAGGAATTGAGAGGCAGGGAGCACACCTGAGCCAGACCTCAGCACTGACAAGAGAAACTTCTTAGAGACTGGAGGGGACTTATCCATTAGCTGCAACCCAAAATGCGCCCCCCAAACACAGCCTGAGAGCAAAGATATGCTTTGCTAGGATGCAATGGGCTGGAGGAGATTTGCTTATAAACCCTTGTAACCACTTCTGTATCTTACCTAGTCATTTGGTATTTTCTGGTCTAAAAAGTCAACAAATCAGGTTTCTGTTTTAATAAAGAATTTTCTTTCTCTCTCTCTCTCTCTTTTTTTTTTATTTTTTTTTTATTTGAACACTTTGTAGCTCTTCTTTGAGGAGCTCCCTGTGAAGGAAAAAGTCTTGGCAGGTTCATGTCAAAGGCCAACTAGAGATCTTATCACCTGATCTGACAGCTTTCATAAAATGAATTAGCAATCTGACCTAGTTTGAATTAAATCATCAAGGTGGTAAATGACATTTTGTTCTCTTGTTATCAGACTGATCAGAAAATCTCAGGCCTGAATCATCAGATCATCATGAAGATAATGTACTTTTCCATTCTGTGTGCCTGGTCTGTGCATATCTGTTCTGAGGTGCATGGCGGTTGTGCTGCCTCTGCCTGAGTGGCTGGACTTACTCTTTACAGAGCAGTGGGCACTTCAGATTTCTAGCTCATCAGTATATTGCATGTCTTGAACATTGTGAAAGGAATTGTTTCCCCAAATCTCTCTCCAAATTTTGCAATGTTCTGTGCTAGGTTATGCTTTCCTTAGTACTGGAGAGTAGAGGGTACTGGCAGGGGCCCTGAACTAGTGGTCAGAAGAATAGTGTGTGATGGAAAGAGTAATRCTTCTGCTTTGTGTGGCTTTTTCCTTTCTCAGTCACTATTCAGCTGACAGCCTTGAGGCTGTCTTACAATGTGTAACTAACTGTATGGTGCACATCATTGATGGTTGCTGGTTGAGCAAGAAGATGCTCTGAAAACAAGAGATGAGTGCACTGCCATTGTGCTCCCCTGAACAGGCCAGGCAGAGGCACTAGCCGTATTTCCTCTCTCAGACACTGGCCAGCAAATCACACTCTGTGGCAGGAGCACACACTGAACCTTGTTTGTTCAACAGCCTTTTCTCCCTTTCCTTCTCCACAGCTCCRTATGGACAGCGCCTGCTTTGAGCCTAGGCAGGCATAACTTCCTTTGGTGCCTCTTCAGAGGCCAACAGAGCTACAAGATTTACCTCGGCAGAGCACTTGGCTCAACATCCATGAGGTACACCCTGAGGCAGTGATGCTCCAGTTCCCTTTCTGGGGTTAGGTTTATTTTTTGCAAAGGAGAGGAAAATTCCTTGGAGAGAAAGGGGAAGTTCTTTTTTGCCCAGTCTTTGCAAGCATGCTGAGGTATATTAAGTCCTTCTCYGCATACCAAGACATACTATCCAAGTGAGAAGCATATTCAAAGGAAAATAGGTACCTCCCACAGAAAAAAATGCATCTTCAGTGTGCAGCTGAACTTGAAAAGATGTTATACAAAATSATTCTGAAACTCTTCAGTGGGTTTGTAGCTGGTCTAACCAGTCTTTTACATCATGGAATCTTCCTCTACACATTATTCATTAAACAAAAGTAATTTATTAGAACAGAAACTGCAGCAAATGGCATAGATAACATCTCTAGTGCAGAAAAAAAAAAGAAGAAAGAAAAATTCTATCCATTCTTTGGAACACATCTTGCTTTTGTGTTAATGGTAGTTAACGCTCCTGTAATATCATTTGGGAGTACATGCAGGATTTCCATTATTAGGGCATTTAGGAGCCAGCCTACCCCCATTACTGCTTCCATTCCCCCATTCATCCATGGCTTGCTCTTAGTATACTTTACTACCATGTTTTTCTGAAGGCTAAACTGAAGGCTTAATACCTCATGCAGTGATCTTTCAGCTGTTTCTGTGAAAGACAGTGTTTCAAACCAGTGATTTTCAGTCYTTTCTTTGTGGGCTTATGAGTGTCCCTGATTTTAAGGGATCCACCAAAAGGTACAAACACAAAAAAGCCATCCTCTTTCAAGTGGGTGAAATGTGCCATGCAGAAGGCCGTGGAATCACTTGAGAGGTTTTATGAGTAGAAAGAGATTGAAAATCCCAGTTAAGATGAAAGCAGAAAGTATTATTATAATTCTGCTCCTGTATGTTTTGGCTGCCTGCTAATGGTCTTATCAGAAAGAGACATTCTTGAAAGGACTTGAGTTATACAGAGTATTTACCAGTCCAGTGGCACACAAGCCTTTCTTCCAGTTATTTGCAGAGGTTGTTCATCTCTCCATATTGATAAATATTTATCTCTTTTGGAGGTGCCTGCAAGAAAAATTGCTTAGCGGTCGATCATTGTTCCACRATCAAGGATATTTCTTGGTAGGTCTCTTTAAGGAAAGTCTTTTCCACAGAGCTTCTTGGAAAATGTCATGATCTTGTGACCAGGGAGCTGTGCTGCTGCTATTAGAAAAGATGTCTTTCAAACAGAGATGCTACATACCTAATATCCATATGGATATGCTACTTGGCCTTTTAAAAATACGAAATTTACAGACTTTGGATTTTCACTGAATGGCAAACTACCTCCTGTCATTCCCTTTTACAAAATTCCCAAAGGCTTCAGTCTTTCTCCAAAAAGATAATGTTCATGAATAGCTAGAATTTTCATAATCTACCTCTGTTACTCCTTTATCCCAAAGTGAGCTATATAAAGGTGTCTGAAATGCCATCCTACTTCTCTGTGTAGCCAGCAGAGGCCAGCAGTTTAAACTCAAGAAATCCCTAACCCACAAATATATGAGGTTTACGTTCATTTGTATTTGTTGTTAGAGAGAGATCAACCATGGGTGCTTCTGCAAATTCAGCCAAAGTAAAAATGAAATGGAGAAAATCTAAAATGTCCTAGACAGCCAGTAATAATGCAGACAATGTATCTGAATTCGTTAAAAGAGATCAAACATTTTTATTTGGAACAGCAGCTGCTGTGCAAAGGCAAGTAGRATATACTGTTCAAATCTTAGAGAAATCAGATTTCTTCATGGTAATAGTGACATTTTTGAAAGAACTGTTGCAAGGGAGCAAATATGTATGAACTGTAATTTTATGATTTTTAGTCTAGCATCAGATTTGTGATGTTATTTATTAAGTCATTTTGGTATATATTTTTTAAAAGAGATATGATTACTCCCTACAGCATTATTAGTGTGTTGTCGTTAATATTTAAAATCTGTTACATAGGACTACTGTGAGTTTGTTCTTCGGGGTATTAAAAAYAGTACTTAAAAAAGAAAACAGACTCTCTTAAAGAACAGCCTCAGCAGTACAATATAAAAATTGTTTAAAAAAACACATTGGCAAATTTGACATGAGAAATATTAAGATGAAAATATTTTGGTAAGAACTTTAAATCACTGTAAATGATACATGTGGGTTCTTTAGCCAGTCTTCCTTACAAGGTCTCCTCGTCATTTCACACTGACTTCTGAATGTCTCATTGTTCTAAGAAATTTGATCATGAAATTATGTAACATCTCTTCTTGGACAAAGATCCTCAGCACTTTGCACAATCTTAATGACCTTATAAGGTATAATGGGTCATTTTTGCAATCACTGAAATGCAGTCAGTACAGGCATGGAGTGTGGCAACTGTTTCTCAACAAGGCAGACGCACKACACAGTGTCTCGGTCGTGAAAGGAACGGAAGGATTTGCTGAATAAGATCCAGTGATGAAATAAACAGTGGTGCAAATTTAGTGTTAACCTAAAATCTTAGAAAAGCTGAGCAGGTAAGTTCTATAACAAATTAGTTTCTGATTTACAAGGACAAGAGCATTACATTAATAAGACATATGCTGCATTCCCTGCAGTACCCACAACAGAGCAGTTTGGAAATAATTTTTAGTTCCTGCAATATTTTTCAAGATTCAGAATTGTTCTTAGTCTCAGACTCTTCTGCTGGAACTGTTCCACTTTGAGGAAGTCATCAGATATTTAGCATGACTTAGAGTCACAATAACTGTCACCCAGCAAGAGGCAGGGACAGCCTAACCCTATGGGAGTGTAAGGGTGGTTTACAGAAGTGTGAGGAGGAGGGCGGTGGTGTTCGCAGCCATGTTTCACGGTAAGATAGAGTGCACCTTGCAGCCTTTGTCAGTAAGGGTGGGAACAGGCAAAGAGAGAGTCAATAGCTTCTTTAATAAATTCCCTTTGCTGGCAAATTTCACGTGCTAGGGATTGAAGCACTCACACAAATGTCCCTGGGCAAGAATCTATTTCTTTGTCCTGTTCATACTGAAAGATTCATACAAAATTGAATAGTTCTAAAGACAAGAGTGAGAAAGGTCCTCCCCAAAACAGCCAAAATTGTATTTGTAGTTTTGTTCCTACAGCCTCACTGAAATCATGCAAATGAATTGAGCAAAGCTGAGACTCGTGCACCCTAAATAAATGTTTTCAGATCTCAGCTGTGTCACATTCTAGGGACARTCTCTCCGATTCGGATCAGAAGCTTCAGTCCGGTTTTGAGTGTCTTTTCCTAATGAAAGCTTCATCTGAAAATTACTGACTTACCCAATTTGGATTAGTTTACAAATCATGATAAAATCAGGAAAAAGAAGGATGATGTCTCTCTCTCTCTCTTCTGTGATTCATAGCCCGTTAGTCTCAGGGGTGGCAGATTCAGGGCTGTGGGCTCCTGCCATGCTTCACACAAGCACACGTTTGAATACCATGAAGCACAAAGAGCAGTAGTGCTGCCTGGCATCTCTGCAGAGTACTGCGGTACTGCTACCAGTAAGTACGCTTGAGGCTGACATCRCACTGAATTGCATCATCAAAGATGCTGATTTTCACAGTGTCAGCTAAATAGCAGTTCCTTTTCCTTCTCTGCTGACTGTCAGGTTGGAAACTCTGGTACATTTTATATATATCCTCTAATGTTGGCCAAAACAACTTCAAAAAAAAAGAATGGCTCTGGTGTTCAAGCCTCTCTGTGTACGCTGAATGCTTGGTAACAGCCATCTTCATTTACAGAGTCACTGCAATACTTAYATTTAACTTATCAGAATACTTGTAGGCACCTTGAGGACAGAAAGTTTCTGGACCACCGAAAAGCAATATGAGATAGGGAGAAAGATACTTAAAACATGTATCAGTGRTACGTGCCTGATTTGCTACGTGACCTTCAGCAACTCACATGTGCTCCTACACTTGCATTTTCTAAAATAAGTATCACTGTCTCACCTGAGTGCTTTGAGAGAGCTTATTAATTAATGTTAGTGAAACATCTGGTATTTTTGGATAAAAGACACTACAGAAAAAAATATTATCTCTTATATTGGAAATCAGATTCCCTTTGGTTCCTAATTCTCATTTCATCTAAGGCTCATAGCAAAAACCAGCAGTCTCACAAGAAAAGTACAATACAGTTGCCCAGAGGCATTCTTTGTCAGAGGAGAGCTTTCCTTTCAGGTGAAAAAGACATCTRTAGTACATAATCTTACTAGCCAAGAAACAATAAAGAAAAGGTTTCCTATACTAAGTTAGGCAGGAGTAATTACATAGTAGCTGGAAAATGGTTGTGGAAAGAAGGTTTTGTGATATAAAAGGTCTGAGACAGTGAAAGCTAAGAAGAAAGCAAAGTCTTACAGCTTAGTCATTAAATTAAGAACCAGGAGTTAGAGATCTTTATCCCAACTGTTCCATAGCTGAGAAAGTCACTTAATTATCTACTTGAGCCCCAGTTGTCTAGGTAGGCTTCCTTTCCCGTTAAGTCTGCCTTGTACCTATAGTCCTTTGCACTACCAGCATGTAAAATGCTGTGATTGCACTTCATCTTCACTTCCTTCAAACTTCTCACCCTCGGTGCTGACAAAATTCAGTCTTATAATTTGAGGTTATTCAACCACAGGGACATGTAAAACAAATGCACACAGAAAACTTGTAACTCTGTGTAATAAAGTAAATCTGGTCTTACATTAATTTTAACCAGCTGGTGAAAACTAAGGTTGCTCAATGTTGTCACTTCATTGTTTGGAAAAATGACTGCTCAGAAAGGTATTGTTCTTGCAGACGGAGGGAAATTTCTGCCTCAGTAATATCTGCGGAATGAAGTTGCCTGGCATGGGCATGCTATGGCTTAACTGAGGACACACTCTGGCAAYGATACTTTTTGACAGTGTAAGCTGGTAGTTTTCCACAGTTCTTACCCAGAATCAGGACATCAACCTTTTTCCATTAACTCATCCTTTCTACAGTTCTGTGGTTTCCTGTGCTTGTTCTAGTGCAAATTTCCTGCCATCCACAACTTTGTTGTGCAGCCTTTACTTAGGAGGCAGCAGTTTTGCCCTTGTTTTGGTAACTATAAACTGCTGAGGGCACCAAAAAAATGCTAACAGCTAGCACCCTACATTTTCAAAAGCCCTAAGTATTCCTTCTGCTGCCATAACTAAAACATCTAAAAACGGTGCCACCTCAGCCTACAACAGATCAGGAAATGTTGGCTTAAAATTAACTTTACCAGGCTCCTGTCTCTGTGGCAGTCTCAGAATATTAGCACAACAGTCTTYGACAATATGTGGATGAGCATATCACAGCGCTGCCTCTGAGCTTGGCAGCCTTGCTCAGCACAGCTTATCCAAGTTGCTTGGGCCGTCTGTATCAGCCTTTACTGCTGCTGCCATTCAGATTGGCCTGGTGATTAACACTGGTGACCGTAACAGCCCTGCTCCTCACAAATACTCTTGTTGATTTTTGCCATCTGATCAAGCCTCCTCAAGAACATCATCCAAGGGAAGTAAAGGGAAATCATAAACATGGTGATCAAACTTTTAAAGCTGCTGCTGTTTCTGTCCATATCTCCGTCAATAGCTCCATGATGTTTCTGTTCCCTTTGGTCATGCAGTGCAGGACCGCGAAGAGATGTTGAAGTTAGATCGGTAGGATAGCCACTGAAACCTGGCACCTCCGTGGGGCAAATCTACCTTGCTAAGCACAGACCCTCTGCTAGGCAAATTYCCTCAGGCAGAGGAACTTCGTATCCTTGCAGCACAACTTCTGCTTCCCTCAACAGCCGACTGAGAGCGTGCTTGTACATGCAAGGCAATGGCTCTGGCTTTTGCAGTGTGAACATACCCAGCAGCTCTTGCACATGGCCAGCTAGCAAAGCCATCTTTGTGAGGAGGTGAAGAACAGTAAGCGGCTGTATCCATACTACGCAATACTTGGTGGGAATGGTCCATGTTGTAACTTTTGTATCCATACTACCTGATACTTCGTGAGATCTGATGAGGAACAAKAGAATTAGTTGATGTTTTCTTTGTGCTTTTACTGTGACCATGTTATAACTTTTATTGATGTGGCTATAATGTACTTAGCTCTGTCTATGATCTGTTGTATTATACTAGTAAAAGATGTGTGATTGAGACCTTAATAGGAAGATGTTGCCAGTGAAGGGTGTTTCTTTGTTTTTTGTGTTTGTTTATTTTTAGAAGAAACTGGATGCATTTTCCTGTTAGCAAAGGACTTGAAAGTATTCTGACTTCTGTTACTCCATCTGGCACTAAGATCAGCTTGAATCCTTTGGTACTTTTTTCTGTTGTGAAAACCGTTCTGACTCAAAGATACCATATATTGGGATGATATTTCACCTAACAAAGATCTATTACAAATGAATTCTGCAAAGTATGGCCTGATCCTGCAAGATATTCCTAAAAGAAGGGTCCTTGTAGTGGAAGTGGAAGTCAGCTGAATTGTGAAGGGGTGCAGAGACGTGGTCCATTCAGATCCAGGTGTGATCCTAAGGCCTCATCATCATTAAAATCARATGGAAAACACTAGTTCTCTGCTTTTTATGCTTGCTAGCAAATATATAGCTTTTAGGAAAAACTTCCGGAAAACTTCCATAGATAATGTAGATTCTACATTTTTGCTTTATTAACTGAATAAATATATTTGAGACTTCTGATGACAAATTCAGAAAAGAGTTCCAACCAAAAAAGCAAAGTCTCATTTCATAGCAATTCTGTGACACCTCTGGATCAAAGACCCAACTCAGGTTCCTCTCTGTGCAAATTAACTCTGCTTTAATGACTCAGTTTACATTCTCAAAAAATAAGTGACAACCAAAAAGGAAATGGGCAGTTCTGAACGTGTCTCTTTGAATGGCTTTACCTCATTCTAGAGTACTACTGTATGAAAAAATGGCTATGGTACTGAAGAAAAGATGCCAAACCTTGACAGAAAAGTGCTCCCTGCTCCTCGGAGATTACCTGTTCTTTCCATTGCARTTAAGGACATTGCCCTCATTTCTCCACCTCAGACTGAGAAGTGTGAAGTTATCTGTCTTCCCTGGATTTCTATGGTCAGTTAAGCTGATGAGAAATCATGGCTTCTTTCTGTGTGGGAATAGCATTTTATTTGTTACATGATTCTTGGACTGTTTAGTCATGGACTTGGATGTTTTGCTGTTCAATCAAAAAAGACATCATGAATTCTTCAAGTATAAATACTGGGTGACAATAGATGCACTGTTGTTGTCCTCTTTGCAATCAGAAAATAGCCAATTTTATTCGTTGCTTTAARAGCAGAGCAGAATTTGGCCTGAATACTGAAAACGAGGAGCTCTTGTTTGTACAGTTGTTACTGCTTCTCCTCTGTTGTATTCCTCTGTTGCCTTCTTTCATGCAATGTGACTATACAGCATGACTATAGTCTGAGCAACTCCTGGATAAGTTCAACGTAGAAAGTCACTGGTGTCCAGCCTCCACAGGAAAGGAAAGGAACTGAAGTGTGAGCAGCCTCTTTTCAGACCGGGCAGACCATGTATTTTGAAGCTGATGGTACAGTGACACAGTGCGGTAGCATTAACCACCACACACACACACATACAGCCATCGGTGGAGACTGCTTCTTGGCAAAGTTATTCCCTCACAGAGGTCAGCAGCACTAGGTAGGAAACCAAAGCACCGTGCCTGCCAGATCCCCCAAACGAGCTGATTTGATGTGGCTGAAACTCGTGGCAGATCTGATTTGTATAAAACTTCCTTTGGTTTTGATCCCTGCAGGGTGTATTTTGAATCCAGCCACTCAGATCAAAACTACCAGCTGCAGGCCAAGTGAAACCGCAGGCTTTGAGGCACAGCCGTGGAAAGGCGCCTTGGGCCACCGGTGCGAGCCTTCAGGCACAGCCGCGCCGGGGCTCCCCGCGCAGGGCACCGCGTCTGGCCGCCGCCTCCCGGCTCAGCCCGCACCTGCCCCGCGGGAAGCCCACCCCCGGCCCGCTGCCTTTCTGCCTCTCCCCCTCAGCTGCGCCGCTTGAGCCGCTCGCTTGGGCAAGGAAGGGTCCGACCGGCGGCTCTGGGCTCTACGGAGCCGCCCCGCGGCCGCGCCAGGCCCCGGCGGCGGCTGCAACAGCGGCGGTGGCGGCGGCTGCAACAGCGGCGGTGGCGGCGGGCGACCCTGGTGCGGCCCGGGGTGAAGGGGAGGGGGCGGAGGGAGGCGGGAGCCGCGCGCGGGGCCACCCTGGCGGCCTGCGGCTGGGGAGGGGCTTCAGGGGGTCGGGGGGGTTCAGGACTTTTCTTCCCGCCCCTGCCGGTGGCGCGCTCCGCCCCCGCGCGGCTCCCGCGGCCGCGCAGGCTGTGCGCGCGCCTCCCGTCGCCCGCGCCTTCCCCGGCCGCGCCGCGCCGCGCCTCGGGCGTCTTCCCCGCGGCCGCGCACGGTGAGTGGGGCCGGGGGCACCTGCGGACGGCGCGGCTGCGCACCCCGCGGAAGGGAGCGCGCGGGGCGGGCAGAGGGGAGGCTGTAGGGAGCGAGGGGGGGTTTAGCAGGGTGGGATCAGTCTCAGCCTTTGAGGGGGGTTGTCGCCATGGTGCCAGGGGGCACTTGGGGCTTTGTTAGCTCCCGCTGGGTGCCGTGAAATGCAACTCTAATAGCTGTTTATGTAATTAGCTGCTGTTAATTCTAGGTTGCTCTGTAGACCTTAGGCTCGCAGTTTTTGCGCTCTGCGTGAATATCAAATTAGTGTCTGTGCAGACAGTCATCTTTTTTTTTTTCTTCTTTTTTTTCAGTCTGAAATAGCTCAGGTAACTGGAGTTGACTCTAAATGTGATGCCTGTGGGTTGACTCCTGTGAGCCTTATTCACACAAGTAAGAGCTATATGCATGAGTAAGATTTTTGCAGAATGATTTTGCATGTTTCCATCCATAAGTGTATAATCTTCGATAGCTTTTGCAAAAGATGGGCTCCTGTGCTTCAATTTGTGTGTGCGTGTGTACAGTCACTGATAATTTTGGCAGTTTATAAATGATCATTGATAAAGGTCTGGGCTCTTCATTTTCTTCAAGAATACATAAAGTTGGATGCATGCCAGTGTTTTAATATTGTAACAGCAACAAAAGCAGACTGCCTTAGAAAAAGCATCAAGAAAATGATTTAGCTGTTCTAGTGTTCATAATTTCCAGCCAGTGTGCTTTTAAACATTTCATTTTAAATTGCAGGAAACAATCAGTTTTTGCATTTACCAGCATGCTGATTAATGATGAGAAGATATGATCTTGGAAAAGCTTAAAAGTAAATGTTGAAGCTTCACTTAAAATAGATAGTTCTCTCCCTCTCTCCCTCTCTATTTCTCTCTCTCTCTTTTTTTCTTTCTCTGTCTAAGCAAGTCTCACACATCTATTAGTTATTAGGAAAGAAATGGCTATTAGTTGATTATTAGGCAGTTATATTACAATTTGAATAAATGGAGTAGTTCAGTATTGGTCATCTGTAGAATAATAGACACACCTGGCATTTTGTACCTAGTTGGACTTAAAAGGGTGGTGCTGCCTAGCAAAACTGTTCTTTGTTCATAACTTCTCTCTTAGCCAGAGAACGGTGTATCTAAAATTTAATTTCAGGGGTTGAGTGAATACTACATCCAACTTCAGTTTTCTGTGGTGGTCTATTGATATTTTACTTACTATAAAACCTATTGACAAAGATTTCATGTTTATAGTATATGCCATTGATTGAATGACTTGATGCCTCATTTTTCCCCTTCTTATTAATGATCTAATTAGGGGAAGCCTCTGGAAGGAACATGGAGTTAAGATCTGTTCCCAATGTCACTGCAGTGAAAGATACTGCAAGTGTAACAAGAATTTCTAGAACTCATCACCCGAGACAGAACCAGGTTATTAACACTGCTAGGCCTGTGTTTCATCTCTGGCATAATTCGCTAGATTTTAGGCTTTTTTTGTTGTTTTGGGGGGAGGGGCTTATTTTATTATTCTCAAAATTTTCTATCTCAAATTCTTTAGGAATCCTTGCTAGCAGTAGGTCTGTGCAAGTCGGTAGTGTAGGTCAAGTCCACAGTCTCCAGGTCTTGTGAAAACCAGGCCCTGAGGACTTCTGTAAATCTGATCTTTCACTTACAGTCACTTTTTCCACCCATCCTGATTTGTACTCTAGGGGCATTTTCTTTTAATTTTTTTATGGCAAGTAGAATTGTATTTGTAAAATGTACCCACAATAAAGCAAGCCAGAAAAATTACTTTTTTTTTCTGATGCAAAAGCCAGCAGGATTTATGTGCGGCTCCATAAAATACACATGGGAAAATGCTAGATCTGTAGTAGAACTGGCACTTTAGTGGCACTTAATCTTTGAACAAAAATAATAGGTAACGGATAAAAATAGTATTTCCTGTTTCAACYGTATAGTTAAATATAGTAATAAAGATTAACTGAAACAAGGTAGATTGAGCCAAATTTGGAGGCTCTGACGATTTATATCAGCTGATGTTCTGGCCTACTTCCTTCTTTGCCTCTAAAACATCATTCTTGCATATGTGTTTGATGATAAACCACAAATGCAGAACAGAAAGGGTGTTCTCCGAAGAGAAGATGGAGGGGTTTTGCTGTACTGCAGTGAGATTATAATTTATGACAAATATTCTGATCTCTTTTACCTCAGTACAAACTGACTTAAGTTGTGCCGCAGATTTGCACAATTGGTTGGTCCCATACACGGGAAAGAACATAGTTACACCAGAAAGTAAGCTCTTGGGGCTATTTTGGATTATTTAACACTGTTTGAAGTGTTTTAATGCTACTACTATAAAAATGTCTTTGGATTGACATCAGTGAACGTTTTGCCTCTCTTATAGCCCTTGCCTCAGTGTCTCAAAGAACTGCTGAATTATGAGAACTGGTAATTATCTGCCTACATTAAGACTCATTGACTCTGAGCAAAAAGAGCTGAAAATGACAAAYGCTTGTGGAGAAGCAGGTCCTCTCTGGGGTGTCTGCTTTCCTTGTGCCTTGGTAGCATAAGAATGGGAAGTTGGGAGTATGGAGGAAATGGTGATTAACTAGCTGGTGCATATATGCCCCTTTGAAGATGGAAAATACCATATGAGGATTATTTGAATTAAGTACTGTTATTGATTTTTATTAAAGAAATTGCTTGCTTATTCAGTAATTTTGTTTCAATTTTAAGCCACAGATGATTTTAAAGCATTGTTTGAGCTATGTTTTAGATCTGTTCAAGCAGAAAGGACTTCCACTGGCCTTTAAGAGGAAAAATAATAAGTAAATATTTTCCTGTTTAATCATTTTTAATAACTGCAAAAATTGTGTATATGAGAGGGAGGAAATGAAGTAGAGTGAGTTATCGTGAGTTAAAATTTTGATATCGTTCTTTTATGCCACCCTGCAAACATATTTGCATTTTAAATTTTCAGGCAAGCCAAACTGTAGGAACAGCACAGAATGCTAAATGAAACCTGACAGCTAAATCAGAAAATGTCACGTAATGATCCTGGGCATTCCCTCATTTGGACAATGGTGTTTAAGAATGTTACTTGTAATGATTATAGATTGTAAGTAATGCCTAAAGGATACTTTGACACAAAGACAAGTACAAAACAGACATCAGTTTTATTCTAAGCTATTTTCACTTCAAAGATGTTTATATTCTGCCACATTACCCTGTAACTGCTGAGAGACTCACAGGAACTGTAAAATCCCTTTCTGCCCACCAGCTAGCCACAGTGTACTTCAGTCGCTCAGCCTGATCAACACAAAGAAGAGTGATTCGGGGCTCAATTTTGATCTGAAAGATATTGGATATCACTACACACATACCTTTTATACTGCTTGGGTGAACAAAGAAAGCAATAGTTCTTTGGCAAAACTTGGTGATACAGCTCCCATGTAAGAAAAAAAAAAAAGGAATTTATGCTTACTGCTGGTGTGATGTAAAGGCCAAAATGATGACAACCGAAGAAAACTTGAAAAGCTTTAGAGTTGTCCGTCTTATCTTTCCATGTGCAGAACCTAGGTGTCTGCARCTATCAGCAATGAGATGTCCCAATGTAGACAGATCAATAATGCTGAAGAAGCTAAAGACAATGAAGGACAGAGTTAGGAAGATAAAATGAGCAACAGGTTAACGTGCATATTGGATGTGAAAGAGTACACAGTTRCAAGACCGAAAGAAACCAAGGGCTTATAATCAAAGATGGCTGTTGCAGTGAAGCCATAATGTACAGCAATTCAGTCCATCATATCCTGATTATGAATGAAATTCAGTCCGTCATGTCCTGATTATGAATAAATGCATCTGGCTCCCTGGATTAAATACAGGACACTTATCCTTTGAAAGGATGAAAGAGAAAAGAGGGAGCAACAGAGCTGATTAGGAGACCCAAAGGGCTGATATATGAGGAATGACTTAATAATTAATATGTCTAAGTTGTCTAAGAGGTGACTGAGTAGAGGCAGTGACACCAACAATTTTATGTGTGAATAATCAAAAAAGGGACTAATCAGTTACCTCTTACGAAGGGGATTTAACGGAACTTAATGGGCTGTAAAAGAAAATGTAACTTCARCATCAGAAAAGCTTCTTGATGGAATGATCTAGTGGGCTGCTAAATAATCTTCCATGAAAAATGCTGGTGGTGTTATGGCTTGGATTTTTTTTTTAAAGTGGAGTTCATAGAAGCCTGGGTAATGTACTGCAGGGCCAGCAGCTCTGAGTAATAGCACCGCTGGCTGAGTTAGGATGTTAGGATGGAGACTTTATATCTAGAAGCACCATTTTTACTAAACAGAGCAATTCATATGGGTGGAGTCAACTTCTGAACTCCCCTCTGTGGTCTGCTGAAAAACATGGTCATACTTCAGTAGCTTGGATTATGTGCCTCTAGGAAGAAAGATGAGTTACTAGATCTTATTCCATCTTTAACTCCTGGGAGCCTCTTATTCAGGAATACATGAGCACTTACCTTCCTGGCAGCTGAAATGCATGCCGCTGTTCTGTAAAACAAGCGATGTAGCATGTTGTATACTTTTTTGGACTCACAGCAAGGGAGGATGGAAGTGATGGGAGACACTTTCCCATGGTGAGCACAGCAGGTCAGACTGGAAATACTGCTTTCTTCACACTGAGTCTACAATTCTGTATCCTTGATTCCATCTAGAAGTCTCCTCTTGAGGAAAATCTATGAAGAAACAGACTTGGTGCTTGGTGCATTTTCCTGCTTCAAGTTGCAGCCATTAGCAGCAAAAATAGACACAACATCATGTACTTGCCGAAATGTGAGAAGCAGCTTCAAAGGGGAATGCAGCTATCCTAAAGTTGTAGGCAGTGCACAGTTAGAAGGGCTGATGGCCATGATCCAAAATGCACTGCAGTCGGTGGAGACACTGCTTCTTCTTTAGATCAGTTCCAGGATTTTTCAACCCAAGGTATTATGTTTGCTTATGCTCAAATTTAATCATTTTTTTCAGAGTAAGGTATTTTTTAGAATGTTGCTCCTAAGAATACAAAAGAGATGCAGAAGTTGCAATTTGAACTTAAAGGAAATTAACAGGTTGGTATCACTGTATAATGGTTGGTATTCTCCAGTTTCCTTCTCTAGAGGTAAAGTGGGTCAGTTCAATAAAAGTCTCCTTAAGGAGACAACTAAATAGCCAGCTAGTCTTTTAAGGTACCTCCCCAGGCAGTTTGTTGCCTTTAATGCCTAATCTTTCCTCCACCGGATTTCTTGTCATGCTCTGGACTAGTTTATATAYATTAGACATGCTCTTATTGCAGAATAGGTGGAGTTATGAATGTTCCAAGATGGTATGTTGTTGCTAGATAGGGATATTTTTATTCTGCTTCACAATGACTACTTTAAAAGTTGGAGATTGTCTTCAGCTTAAATGGTTTATTGGAGGTCAGGCACGGAAAAATGACAAACATTTGAGAATCACCCTCCTTTCATTAACTGCAACTTAAGTCCAAAACTTCCTGATCTGGTGACTTATAACTGTTACTTACTTTATTGTCCATCCAAAATAGAAAGTTGGAAGAAAATAAACCATTAAATTTTGTTGTCTTGGTTTCAAAGGAAATTAGAACACTTAAAAAAAAAAAAAAAAGTTAAACTTTCTTCCAAAAAGGGCCTTAAGCCAGCATGGATGTTTTTGTTCATCCCCTCTGTAAGCCAGTACTGTTGGGTTTTTTTTCACTGTTTTATTAATTTTTCATTCTATAAAAAAATTCCTTCCAGGTTCTCTCCTGTAGGAATACAGGGCTACATCTCTTCCGTTGATCAACGGCATATCCTGATTTAGAGAAATACCAGAGAACTGGTTTAATGTGGCARTTTTCACTGATTCTAATGAGTAAATTACTTTATCATCCAGTTGCCCATGTAAGAGGAATATCTTCTATTGTCTGCTTTAGTTTATAKGTGTGAATTGGCTGTGTAGGATTAATTACTCTTTAAAGCAGAGGCACTAATGATGCAGAGAGTCTTGATTCAGTCCTGGCTGCTCCGATGATTGTTAGTTTGGTTTTGCAGTCATGCAGGAACAGCTTCCTTACAAGAATTTTACATTCATCAGGGTCCATTAAGACCTTCTCCCCYTTCCCAGGCACCAAGCAAAGACCACTGTCAGCAGGTTATCAGACTAAAATGGTAGATTGGCTTGGGCTGGCATTACAAAATAAAGCATCATTCCCAATTTATGTATCCTGTCGGTGAGGCTTGACTCAATCCAATTCAAAGTGCCAGGAAAAAGACATTCTTGTGGTAGTTCTGGCACCCCTGAAGATAGAAAGTATTGGAAATTTTGAGAGACAGACTGTTCTCATAAAATATCCAGGCCAGTTTTGTGCAACTGAGAAGTTTGGAAGGTTCAGATAAKAAGCCAGAGGTTGAATCCAAGCTTGTGAGATTTGCTTGTCTGAATCAAATTTGGCATTACGGCATGCTTCCCAGATGAATTCCCAGYGTGTAATTTCACTGTGAATCAACTTTCCTTTTTATCCTGCGTAGCTTTTGTTCACTTACCATTATTAAACAATTTTCTGGGACACTCAGGCTCATATATGTGTGTTTGTATGACTACTAGAAGTTAAACAGGTAGGATACACAATATTAACAAAGGGCAGAAGATATTTTTTCCCCACCCTCATCTATAACACCACGTATACCTTGTTACTGTTGTTTCTCAAAGTTTGCCTGAAGATCTCATTTGAAGAATGGCCGTGGACAACGTGCAAGGTTTATGATAGCATAAGCATATGCAGTAAATTCTGTATTTCTTTTACTTATTTTTAGGGTCATGTTCCTACTATTGATAATACAGTGCTGTATACCCCGGCTTTTTCTCTTTTAACTCTTTTGCMTTCAAGTTTTAATCCTGTCAGTGTCTTGTAATTATTTTGTAGCATGTGGAGAATTCTGTCAATGCTAATTCTATAGCCTCAGCTATGCTTATTCAGCAAATAGTTCCAGTCTCCCATTTATCTGCCTGGGTATCTATTGTTTATTGGTGATTTGATTTATTGTGCCTTGAAACCCCAGGGTTCAGGAACTAAGACCACCTTGCGCTAGGCAGAGTACAAACACAAAACAAAGCGCAGTCTTTGCCCTGCACAATTAACACTTTCTTTTTTATGACTAAACTAGTGATTAAGGGAAATTTCCCTTAGCTTATTTCTTCTCCAGAACTCTGCAGGCTCTCAGCTGACTCTTCAGCAGCATTTTGATATCCTAGAAGTTAAGTATCCAGTGTAGGGAAAACAATTTAAAATGGAGCAACACTGATATGAAAACAGGTTTTACGCCCTAAGGATGTTAAAAAGCTCTAAAGAATTCAAGCGTGTAAAACTTGCATTTCATCTGTGTGCTAAGTAGAAATGTGAAGCTAAGTAGAAATGTGATGCTTATTTTCTCTGTTATTGGCCTTTCTTTTCCTCCCATTCAGGAAAAGGGGCTGATGAATGCATAGGCAATGTGAGCCCCTCTTATTCTCTTATTTGCTTGCTTGTTTTAAGTTTCTCTATTCAATGAGAGAAGAAAACCACCACTAAAAGTAAAGATACCTATTGTCACATAATCCTGTGAGAAAGGATGCCCTGTTTCCTGTACAAGTGGTCAAATTAGAGAGGTTGTTGCTGGCCCGAAAATCTGCAAAGGCAAGAACAGAGCTCAAATTGTGGAGCAGTCTGTGCCCACCCTTTGACGACAGCCTGGATTGAGATTTTTCTTGGATTGAGATTTTTCTAGATGAGAAGAGTTTCAGAGGCAGAGTTTGGGGCTATCAAAATGTAGTTAACTGAACCCAGACTCTCTTCTAAATACTTTTTGTTTTTCCTTTGTTTTTTCACACAGGCACTCTCGCATACACAGCTGTGTACAAGCATGTATAGATATATACGCTGAAAAATGATATTTAATAGGCTCGGGAGGCATGCTGGCATGCCTCTTTTAAAGCAGAGGCCATCCCTCTGTGCAGTTTGCCTTGCTTAGCTTCGTATGTGAAATTGCATGAGGTGTAAATCCCTGAATGATGTGCCCCTGAAAGATGTGCCATATRTCTAGATCATGACTTTGGCAGGCCGGTGCTGGGAAAAGTGGCTGGGGAATGCCGTTCTTCCGTTTGCGAGCCAGCAGCCCCAAAGGAGCGCATCTGTGYCCCAGTTGGCTTTGGTGCGTGCCAGTGTTCCCAGCAGGTCCGAGGAAGGATGTGTGCTGCTTTCCACTGCTGGGATGCACCCTCTTCCATCAGTGGCTTAATGCCTCTTGCTTCGTGCCCTCTTAGGGAATGTGGGGAATATCCCAGCGTTATGAGGAACCCTTGAAACAGCTGACACTTTTACTAGGTCTCCTTCTCTTCCGACATAAGAGTACTGAAGATCAGTTAGATGTGTTTGACAGAGCCCTGAGGAGCTCAGAATAGCTTTTTATCTGTTCGTATCACTGAGCAATATTTATATAACATGGAACAGGATTGCGTGTGGTCTGATCTTTGGCTCATGGCCAGCTRTGCAATCCCATGAAAAAAAGAAATATCTAGTGGTGTGTTGTGGTTTGGGATAGCCACAGTGATTTGGGGATCTTCTCCTGAAGGTATATGAGRCACTGGTGCAATGACTGTCACTGCCCTGGCTGGCTCTGACAGCACTGTGTGCACATTCAGAGAGTCCATATGCAAGCAAAGAAGAAAAAATTAAAAGCCAGTTGCCCAGGTTCCCCCCCCCTTTGCCTTTCCCCCCCCCCTTGGGCTGGCATATTAAAGAATGGGAAATAATAGCAGATTTAGTGGAATCTGAAGACTGCTGTGACCACTGAGGAGCACAGCATGATGTGCATGACAGGTGAAAGCTGGGGCTGTTGGTCAGAGGGGACTTCTGAAGTTACTTAAACAAGAATCACTTCACTTAAAGTCTTAAAAGCATCATGGTGTTTTGCTGACTCTGCAGCAAAGCCCCTGTTTTCCTACCTTGGAAACAGAGTGAAAAGCCTACRGTGTGCTAGTGCTGCAGGTCCCTCTCCAAACAACTGTTGATTTAGTCCTTTATTTAGTACTGTCCCTTGCTAAGGGGGACTTCTAGGCACTGGCTGCCAGTCTCTGGGCACAGCCAGCTCAGCACTGTATTGCAAATGCTTCAGGAGGTCCTCGAGGCCGCTGCTGAGCAAGGTGGAGTGATCCCGGGCTTCCTACCTTGTGTCTGAACAAGCACTRTGAAGTCCCGTGATTCCCATCTATTTACATTAGCTAAAGGTATTGATGCCTTTTGCACCAAGTTTTCAGCTATGAATCCTGTCCATAAGCAGCACGACATGCCCTTTTTTGTTTGTTTGTTTTCTCTCCATACAAATGTTATTGATGACTGTAGTTGCCAGCAGTACTGATAGCAGTCTTGTGCGCTCTTCTGCTTCCCCTCTCTCTTTCTTCCCTCCCCCTGTCCAATTACTCTGCAGTTTCTCCTGTTTAATAGTTGTGGGTGACTACAGTAAGCCTATTATTCTGGGGATATATTTCTGTTGCTGATTTTACTGAATGGAACTGTGCAACAGCATAAAAGATAAGATCATGTGAATTAGGATACTGGGTGATCTTTAGGCATTTTATTTTCTGCTAAGTGGAAGAGTAAATATTGCAACCTCGGTGCAAGATAAGGGAAATATTT
The DNA here is from genome assembly GCF_003343005.1 of Rhea americana. NCBI lineage: Eukaryota > Metazoa > Chordata > Aves > Rheiformes > Rheidae > Rhea > Rhea americana. The sequence continues at coordinate 2,629,252 of NW_028187100.1, forward strand.
ACTGCAGCATTTATGAATGGAGTTACTTCCCAGAGGACACAGATCTGCCAGCCCTGCTGCTCYTTTTACCTCAGTCTGTCTCAGTGAAGTGCAGGTGCAGCCCTCATGGAAAGGGAAGATACACGCTCATGCCGCGTCCTTTCGGTGCTGCTGCGACCTTGTTCGTGGTCAGAGGAACATGGGACAGCACGAGCAGGAGTGAGGACAGGCTGAACTACCGTCCAGGTTTTCCCTTGCCTATCAGGAAAAGCTGGCCTCCCAAAGTCATACTGAAGCTAAAGCAGTTTAAAAACCCACTGAAATCTCCATGCTTGCTGGAGAGCAGAGTTCTGGTGTTAATTCTGGTTAATTTTGGTTAGGCACCAAAACCCTTTGTATTTGTCCTTAGGGCTATATTTCAGCTGCTTTATTTTAGAGCCATCCTGGGGGCCTAGCCTGCTTTTTTCAAGGGATACTTATCCTGGAAAATACTCTGCCTTGCTCCATGGAGGAGATTTCATATTTGAATAGAAACAAGCAGAGGTTTTTGCTGAATTAAAAATCCACCTCTCTGGTGTGGTTGCTGGCTGCCTGCTGCAGTGTCTGATTTGCTATGGAGCCTCAGCAGTGCTCTCTGTTGTCACATATAACTGTGTGTTTTCTGTGAATGCAAATGCATTTTGTGTTAATCTTGCATTTTAGCAGTGTTCTCTTCAACCCTCTGGTCTCCTAATTTTTTGTTAGATTTTTTTTTCCCAAGGTAGAAGTCAAATTGGGTTTTCCTTTTTTTAAAAAAAGGAGGAAGGGGGACAAATATGAATAATCAATACTGAGCTAAGTTTTTAAGAAAGGAAAATTACTGTGCTCATGCTCTTCCTTCTTTCTGTTTGATTTTTTTTTATTCTAACAATAAAAAATCAGATCCAGTTAAGCCTRTAAGTCTCCATGACCACAGTAAACCATGCAAGGCAAGAGGGGCTCCTGAATTTCTTTCTTTAGTGAAACCCATAGGCTTCTGGCCAAATCTTACTCYCTTGTTGATCTCCTTAGGAAGGCAGCAAAATATTTCAGCTCTTGAACCTCTGCCTGCAGATTGCTCCACTGATCACTGGAAAAAAGTGCATTTTGGGGGGATATATGGCAAAGCATTCCCTCGTCTTTAATTATTTTGCTTTTGAGAGCTATTTTGTGTATTTTTTCACTTCCTTGAGCATGTCTATGATGTCAGAAACTGACATAAATCTATATATATATATATAAAATATCTTACTCTACCCTTTAATTAATAGATGCAACCTACGAAACATCATTCCATGAATATAGCAGCAAAACTAAGACATTCCTAGTGTTTTTACTGTGTATGTATGTGTGGTAAAGAAGTGGAAAGAAAAAAGAGCAGAATTTTACAGCAGTAAGATAATAAAGCTTTTTCAGAGGCTTCAGAATTAATTTCAGGGTGAGGAGTTCAGTTTCAAGTTACCTTCGAGTAGATTGCTGAAGAGTAAACATGTTGCATTTATCCTCTCTGAGGAATGGAAGTGCAGCTACCCAGACCATCTTTCCTTAAGAGTTGCTGTGTTGTCTTTGTGAGGTCCCCAGTATTCAGAGTTGAAGACRGACTTGGTGTGAAACAAATGGAATCTGCTGGCCTATTGTGGCATCTTATAAAAGCCTTTTTTTCCCACATCATTGGAAAATGCAGGGAAACAGTGAGGAATTTTCTTTTTTGTTTTGGGGTTGTCTGACTTGCTGCTATGAGATGATGTGGAAACTCTTTTGCTAACACTTTAGTTACCCATGGATGATTGTGCCTAGAACGTATACAGAGAGAACATACGCTGCTATTACTGCCTATTTTTAATTATCTTGTTTGTGCTGCCTTCCTACAACACCTGCCTCAGTGAAAATTTGGTCAATGCCTGAGGCTCTGCAGTTTGAGAACAATGCAAAAAGTAAGTAATAATTCAAAATCTGCAAATCTAATTTAGGATATTTCAAAGATGCTTAGAATCTTCTTTCTTAAAAAATGGAGGAAAATGTACTTGTTAAACTCATAGTCAATTTTTATTGAGGTGGAATTGCCCTTGACCTCTGAGAATTTTGCCTGAACAAAGTCTTGAGGCTGGTGCAGTCTCTTGAACAGCTTTTAGGTTTGGGGGTTGAGTTCTTTGGGGTTTTTGCCCTTCATTCTCTTTGCATGTTAACCCATGGCAACTTTCCAGCATTGTTCTCTGAAGTGCTGTGAAAATACAGCAGTGCTCTCACTGCTAATTCAGCATAGATTGAACGATAACATTTGTAAAGGTTAATGATCGTACTTGAAGATACATATTCCATGTGCTCACCCATCCTGCCTTGCATGTGAGCTTACAGCTCCTCTCTTTTGTAGGTGGTCTGTTTTTCACTCGGTGAAGGTAAGTGTTACCAAAGCTGGCTGTTGTTGTTCAAGACCTCTCTTCTGATTCACTTTTTTCCATTTCTTTTCTTTCTTTTTTTCTTTTTTTCTTTTTTGGTATTACATGAGTGGAGTAATTGATGATTTGGTGTAAATACTGTGGCCCTGGCAAAAATCTCTCTCTCTTCCTTATAAGCACCATACAGATGATTATGTCACTGTGCAATGTATAGCGGAGTGAGAAACAAGGCTCCAGGTAAATCTGGCACTAAAGCATGTACCAACAAATATTATCCACAATTCTGACAAGCTCCACAGTACGCCTATATGGCTACACTTTTCCTTCCCTTTGGCTATTGCCTAACTTTTGCTATTGCAATGCGGAGTTTTTGCAACATTTCCCCATGTTTGGTGTCTTGTAGATTAAGATCTTATGGTTGTGCTGCACTGTCAGATCTGAATTCTAAATCGTGCTGCCCCTGAGTTACTTGTGGTACTGGATCTCCCGYATTTCCTAAATGCTGAATATTTTCAGGATGGCTGAAGATAACTTAACCGAGCATGAATCTCCAACTATATTACCTTTTGTTGAAGAAGCAGGATTTAAAGTTCAAGATTTAAATGACTCTTATTAGTTGCATAGGATTATTACCTGCTTACAAGCAGGCTATGGAAAGATGTAAATAGTATTACATTGAAGTTAGGTTTGCATTCTCCTGGTAGCAGCTGAAAATTGCACTCAGGCATTTGGCAGATGATGCAAATTAGGCAAAGCAAAGGTTAAATTGCAAATGGCAGCTGTTGAAATGAAGATGGCTGTCTTAGTGCTGCTGTAGGTGCTTTTTTTCTGAAAATAACCTCTGTCTGCTAGTAGAAGGGATGGCTGGAGCTGATAACTGCTTTAACCAGCTCACTTGCATCCATAAGAGGAATCACTTCTACTATGACAGTACTTAAACAGAAGTTTTGACTGGTTTAAATAAATCAGTTTAACACTAGTGCAGCAGTCTTGTTGAAGCAAAATTGGAGTGTTCCCATGAGCCTGATTAATGTGTTGGCAAAATGTTGCTCATCTTTAAAATTTCCTGTTTTGTTTTTCCTAGTAGCTCTTTTCCTCTCATCTGCCTGATGAGAAGCTAACCATTGCCAGTTTCTTTCATGAGTATTTATGTCGGCACGTTGCGGTATGAACTGCCTAGGAGAACTCTGTGCTTTAATTTCCTGTGTGCCCTCACCTGTTTTTTTTTCCAACTCCCAGAGCTGCTAGAGCTCACTGCAGGTAGCTGCCATCCTCTGATCTCGCAATTGAGGTGCAGGTGGTAACTCTTCCTTTGTTTTAGTCAGTTCACATGTAAAAATCTCAAAAGCCATGGCAGTTTTGGTAGGAGTGACTGTCAGGGTCAAGGACATGATGGTCGAGGATGCAGTTGGTCAGGACAGCCTGGCAAATTAAAACTGGAAGAGAAAGATGCTAAACAAACTCCACATCAGGTCTGAAAAAGCTCTTATTAAAAAAAAAATAGTCTTCAAGGTGATGTAAAATTTTGGTGCATTGGGAACCATTTGGATAGTCCAGGATAACTCATTGCTTTTTTTGAGTGGAGGAGAACAGGGAAGACTTTGCAAAGCTTTGGTTTTATTACTTTTTCTGGTGAATTGTGGTTTTGTTCTGTTCTTTTTTTCCTTTTGATAAAGATTTTTCTTTTCAGTCCAGCTGACACCAGTTTAGCATTGAAGACTGTTGAGGCTTTTATATTCTTTTCCTGGCCCTTGAGTTTTGGAACTGAAAGAGATGCTATTGCTGTGGTAGGTTGGAACGAAACATTGCCCTGATGGTTGGCAAACAGACCTTATCTTCTGACACAGAATGACTCAAGAGTGACTAGTAGGAACACTGCTTGTTTTGTAGTTACTTGGTTATGATAATGCAAACAACTTGAGTTTTATAAACTACATTATATTAGGTTTTGCATAAGTACATGAGAAGAGATACTTGACATATATATATGTATGTATATACACATGTATATATATTTATACACACACACACACATATATRTATACACTCACATTACAAAATAACAAAAAGTAAGAGGTTTGATGAGAACCGCTTATTATTGTCATGTGAGAAATTTGACCTTATTTCCTTGAGTTTGTCCCTTGACCATCAGAAGGTGCGTGTGAGTATTGGTTAATGTATGCTCCCCTCCTTTGGGAGAAGTAATGGATTTGAACTTTATGAAGAATCTTTGGCTAAATTGAAGGCTTTACCCTTCATCTGGATTGGAGATACACAACTTTGAAGTTTTCCTGAGAGAGAGCAAGACTCGTAAGAAAGCCACCAAATTACTACTACTTGGAACAAACTTCTAGTGGCTGTTTCCCAGSGTGTTGCTTATTCACCTTCCCACTCTGCTAGTTAAAAGGAAAGTTCATATTTTTAAGATGTTTGCCATGCAATTGTGTAAACTGAAGCATTTTGTTTAGCTGTAGAGTGCGGGAAGAGCATGAGAGCTCCTGTTACCTGCTGGACATTGGCTTCCTGCAGCTCCCACTGTCTCGCCTTCCTCCTGCCTTGGCCAGGCCACATTGCTGGGGCAGAGCGAGGGATTTTATTTTTCTCCTAGAGCTGCATACAGGCACTAACAAGGTAGGAGGAGGGGAGGTCTGGGGCAGATTATCCGCTGGCTGAGCTAGGGAGGGCTCTGGTTCCCGCTACCATACGATGTCAGAGCTGGTACCCCACGGGCCTGTGCTGCGGAGGAGGGTCAGCCTCCTTCAGGCATCTGATAAATGTCCAGCATAGGCTGACATAGTCTACATCTTAATTGAGAAGCAGGTATTTAGATCCATCTCTGATAAACCACCCACCACCCTGCAGGAACAGCTTCCAGATCCCCCTCTCCTAAGATGATAGGCTGGGTTTTTTTCCTTATTTAATTTTTCTGTGGCTGGGGAATGAAAGCACTGCTGCACCTGCCTGTCATTCGCCTGTCAGGTCTACTCCTGCCCGAACAGCTGTGCAGCAGCAGTTGCCATCTGTTTGGTTGAAGACAGATTGCTAATACGGAGACTCAGGAAGTAATTATAAAGCAAATCTAATTTGCTCTTTGAGCATGTTGCAGTCCAAGGAGCTCTGCCCTCATCCTTCCCCTCACCACCACCAAAGAGAGGAAAAAAMTTATGGGAGAGAAATATAGAAGAGGAAAAAACCTAGCTGTGTCCTCCTCATCTGTCCTGTTGACAGTTGCTTGGCTGTAGACAGTTTGTTCTCTCTCCGTCCAACCGAGACAGCCCAGCGAATCACACAGTGAACACGAACCACTGGAGATGAATACCAGTAAATAGCCCTGCCAGAATAGAGCACAATTTGAGGCAGAGCCTCCATCTGCTCTAAAACCTCGTGTGTCCTCTCCCTTCCCTTTTTAATTCCTTCCACCCCCAAGATTTTTCTGGAATTTGGAAGCCAAATAAAATGTCAAAACACACACCTTTTCTGAATAAAATGCTATCCCTAGGAATACACAGTGAGCAGTTTTGAAACATTAAAAAGTTATCCAGAAGCAAGAGTGATTCGTTCTAGCTATAGTGGGACTACCTCTGTGCTTAAAATTAGTTAAGCATGTGCTTAAACTGTTAGATTCATCTGCTGCGTGGTGCTGAGGTTCCTGACTGTCCCAGCTTTTGTGGCATGGGAAAGCTCTTTTTGTGAAATATGTGTATTTAGTATCTATTGCTGTGGAGACATGGAGAGCATTTTCTTAATGAACTAGGTTCTGATCCAGTATCTGTTGATGGCAACAGAAAACACATTATGCATCGAGTTCTAAAAATCTAGCACCAACATTAATTTTACTTTTCYGTTCATGATATCACTAATGTTCATAGAGATTTTCCAGAAATTAGTCAGTTAGGCAAGGTCCTTTCCTGAGCCTGAAGGGCCATTCATGCAGTTGATAATCCCCCCAAAATAGCTCTGCACTTAAAATTTTAAGGGACAATTAAATATTTTTTGTGTCAGTGTGCGGCACTCTCAACTATTCAGAGGGATGATGATGGGGTGACATTACAGCTTCCTGGTGTTTGTTCTGCAGGACTTCCAGCTATTCATGACAGGAGCACAAAATGATGGCTGAGTTGAATCTTAGGTATTTTTTGTGTTAGTGCAACAGTTGCTACTATTATTGTCCAACTTTTTGAAGCTTTGTTTCTTTTCATTTCCCACAAAACCCTTCCCTATTTACTCCAGCCTGTAAACACAATCCTAACAGCACTGCATGATTTTTCTTGTTAATGGCTGGTTTCAGTGATGAAAAATTTATAGGCCAAAAATCTGCCAACTTTTGTCTGGTAAGTCCAAACCCATGATTTGTGGTTCCCTAAACTTTGGCTAAGGATTAGAAATCCATCTGATGATTCTCCCACCATATTTTACACTCTGCTATCCTGGGATATCATCCTCACTACATCTGGAGTCGAAACTTCTCTTATATCTTTTATTCCCTTATATTCTCTCACTTTTTTTCAGGGTTTCAGGTAGCAGCATTGTGGTTTGAGAACTGCCATAGAGGCAGGCTGTGGGGTTGTACTCTCATATTACTAGATCTCCTCATSAAGCTTTTGACCAAGCAGCTGCTGTGTAATATGTGGTTAGCACAGTAGAAAAGGCTGGAGAAATTTAAGCAGTTGCTGCCTCCAGCTGTTCGCTGCCTTCCTCCACCAGTATCTGCTGGGTTGGGAGACCTGCATGTAAATCAGTGTTACCTCTGGCAGCTTCACCGGAACCTCATGTTCCTTTGGCAGCATACCTGAAACCACTAGGTTTTGCACAGAAACAGATTATCATGCATTGTCTCTGCCAACTTTGCTTTGGTAGAGCAGTTTCTAGCAGAAGGGAGTGAGATGGGCACTAGAGTCATAATTTCTTAAACTTCTCTTTCCAGCTTAAACTTCTCTTTCCAGTCCTGTGAGGATCTGACATTTACTTCTTCTTCTTCTTCTTCTTCTTCTTCTTTTTTTTTTTGCAAACCTTCTATAATGAGCCAGAGGTGAACTGCTTATTTGTTGCTGGGTTTTTCTTTTTCTTTTCCTTACATGGCAATAAGTGGCAAGTGGCAACTACCTTTGCTTTCAGAGTACATGATTGTGGAGTACTACACATGCAGAATAGGAATTCTTTTTCCTGCAGTCACAGTGATGTTGGAAATAGACATAGTATTAGGATGTTTCACATCCCTTTTGCCCAGTCTGTGCCACCCTATCAAAATGTTCCTCTGCGATCAGGGCTTTGTGAATATCTCTTTGCTTTTAAAACTCAGCTAAGGATTCTGAATACATCCCCAATCTGGTACTGATGCTGGCATCATCARGCTTGGCGTTCCCTGCTGCTGCCCTCAGGAACCCCAGCTCTCTTCTAGGAAGAGAAACAAATGAGCAGCTTTTTGCTCTGGCATATTCCTGAAAGGTGCTGAGTTTGTTGATTTGAGTGGAGAAATTCACATTAATGTTGATGGGCTTTAGAGCATGTTAAGCAAAATCTACAGATTTATGAAAAGATAAAAATAGTTRTGTGCCTGAGGTAGAATCATAGAATCAGTAAGGCTGGTTCTATGATTCTAGATGTGTAGGGTCATGACATTTTTATTACTTTTTTCCATGYAGATGTAATATTCTTGCTGCATTGRAAATCAGTTTGGGCTCCATTCTGCTATGAGATACCTTTCCCTCTCCTTTTGCTTCTTTCATAGCTTGTTACTGCCAGCCCTGCTGGGGCAATGAACTGACTGAGAAGGTGAGATTTGGTTCTCCAAGCTAGTTACRAGCCTTGCAGTTGCCTGTGATCCATGAGGTTTTTAATCTCTCCATAAAGGGTTGCTGTTGCTCTTAATAGGAAGCTACTGTTCATTTGCAGATGTTTTTCACATGTGCTACAGAAGCAGCTGCTTGAAATGTGGCCTGGCACCTCTGCAGACAGCAGCTGAGCGCCAAGCTCAGAGAGGGGCTGTGGGCAGAGCAGCACCTCCGTGCCGTGTGGGAACTGGTTATAAATAGGAAGACAAATCAGTATGTTTCCTTACATTTTTCCACTGCACAGCAGTTCCTGGGAATGAGAAAGAAGGTGAATAAGGAAGGTTTACATTTTATTAAAACTGAAAGACAGCTGAAGTGAGATTGCCCCCCCCCCTTTTTTTTGGAAGAAATGTTGCTACAGAGATGGAGCTAGGCTACTGTGCAAAAACATGCATGAATTTGCTCATTTTCAAAAATGGGGGAAATCGGTTGACAGTCCCTGTCAGTCAGCTTGCTACTAAAGTGACTGAGCCAGCAAAGGAGACTCAGCAGGTGCTCAAGTGAAATTCTTCCAAAATACCCTCTTGTTTATCCTCAGCTGCATCTTTTTCCCAGTAAAACTGTTCAAATACTGTGGCAAAAAAATCATGAGATTGAGTGGCTTTAATAGAAGCAGAGAAGAGGCCTTTTGTTTCTTCCTGAAGTCACTAATGGAAAGTTCAAAGGGAACTTTTAATGTTTACTTACACTGCATTCACCCATCCAGAAACTATTCTCCATGAGTTATTTGAAGCTTTAATGTTTTATTAAAATCACTGTGGGATGTTGACTCTAATGTGAATTCGGTACATGGGATGCCTGTAAAACCTAGCTGCTGATAAATATGAATTCACCTTAAAAATGATGCACATCATGAATAGGATTTTCCAGTCTTCTCCTGATGGAATTGTTGAATATTTTTCTATAATTTTCACTAAAAGCAGAGCCAGTGCAGTACAGAAAACTTTTAGAAATCTCAGTCTACAAAGACATTTTTGAACCTGAGGAGCATTGCCATCAGGATCTTTTTTGTCTTTTTCTTTTGTTATGTGGTAGTAGTCATCCCTTKGAAAACATATTACTGTTTTACCTCCATGATTAAATTCAGAGCTGGYTTGCAGTGCAAAAACACCAATAGGGATGCAGTTGCATTTGCAGGCTTTGATTGTGAAATATTTTCACTGAATTAAACATTTGCATTACGCAGTAATAAATAACAGGAATTGCTGCATAACTAGTTTCCAGTGGAAGCAGATTCTTTTCCAGTCTAATTGATCCTGTTTGGTAGTAGCCTGGGAACTGTGGGAAGGCCCTGGAAAGCTGTCACAAGGTGAGCGAGTGCTCACAGAAATGGACCGGTGTTCCCAGGGAGCGTTCCCACCTTGGCTTAACATATTGCAAAATCTTATTCACAAGTCTGTGCCCCTCCAAGCAACATACTCTCAGCAATCTGTGCTTGCCTTGTCCATGCTCTCAATTAGTCCTGTAGGAATTGAAAAGTTTGGAGATTTGAGTGTGAAGAAAGTCATAATCTAAGATAACAGGGAAGGTATTTTGGTGAATCCTGTTATTAGCCCCGTATAACGGTTTGTTCTTACTTACTTTATATGTTCTGACTCTTATTGTCCCTGTGGAGTAGAATTTGACACATTTTAATGCAGCACTTTCTCTGTTTTTTATCATGTGACTCCTTTCAAAAGTAAAAAACAAAGAGTTTTGAGGAAAAATTATTCCCTTTAGAGTTCCATCTTAACAAGTTATGTCCTCAGAGATATAAAGGTRGATTAAGTGCTGCTGTTACAGCAGAACAGATGCATGGAATGGAAACATACTGTCAGCAAAAAAATTTCTGCTAAGAAAAGTCAACATTACAAACAATCATACTGTTTGTTTGAGCTATAGTGTTACCCCAGGAAAAGTCAGCAGGAGTTTTCCTATTCATTTCTGTAGCGAGAATTCACCCTTTAGTTATAATCAGAATTTATGGTGTGAGATTTAATTCAGTAAAAGTGAAACCTTTTTTTTTTAAAGGCCAAAGCTCAGGGAAATAAAACCCAGAGCAAACACTGACATATTTTACCTCTTTGCTGCGGAGGGGATGACCCCTCCACACACACCATTTTAGAGCTGCAAATCCTTCATAGATCTGGAAAAAGAGTGACCCAAGGTACCTGGAAAGCCAGCTATAGCATGTACTGAACCTCATGGTTTTGGTTATTGGGGCCTGTTGTACACTGGTTTATTAAACAGCCCAGGAGGGAGAAGGCCAAAAGTGCAAAGGCTGCTCACTTCACAGACTGAAATGAGGCTTGGCCACCACGGAGCAACACCTGTATGTGTGTAACTTGAGGAATAAAGCAGAAAGGATAGATGGTATGATTTATAACCRTGTCCTTTCCCTCCATCCTTCCCGTGCACTTATAGTTAACTTAGTGGAGCTTGCAAAACTCTGCAAGTAGTGACCGAGCCTCTGCAATTTCCAGCCTCCATCACCCCCGTGTTTTTCCTGGTCATTGCAGCCCCGACTTAAAATCCTCCGATAGAAACAGGTCTGTAATGTTGCTGCTGCAGGTTTTCACACAGCAGAACTTGATCACATCAAGGTATCAGACTGATTGGAGTTTAATTAGAGTCTCCATGTTCGATTAATGTGTTGATTCTTGGCTTGCACCTTTGAAAGACATGCCTGGTGAAACCAGAAATCAGGGTCTATGTGGCTGATTTCTCTGGCCCTAGCTAGCTAAGCAGTAGGTGTGAGCAGGCAACTCTGTCAGCTCAGCTGAAACACTGGTTTACAGCAGCGCCAGTTGTCAGTCCTGAGTAGGAACTGACAACTACCTCAGCTGAGAAGCTCATACTGTATGAGAAARTGAACTTCACCCATGTTCACAAATAAGTTAATTTTAAAATATAGTCATTTGGAAAAGGAAAGCCTTTATTTTAATGCATTATTTRTAATGCACTTGTGATGCATAATTCTGTGTTATATCACATATTTTTGAATATTCACTAGTATTTGAACCACTAACCTCTCTGCCAGGACAACCCCGAATTTGGGTAAATTCCAAATAACTGTTCTTTAAAACAATTAGTAAACAAGCTGTTATACATCTTTTTCTCCTTTACTTGAAGTACTGAATGTGTCTGAAAATTACACTGCCTGTGGCTTAGAGCAGCTTGAACTTAACCTGGATTAATGGCAGCTGTGGGGTCCAAAGTCTCTGGAGTCATGTTTCTTTTCTGTATTGGTCAGGAGGTCTCAGGTCTTAAAGCTACAAAATGATGGTTATGTCTGCAAAAGTATTTTGAGCTATTCAGTGATCTGTGAAGTGCAATGGTTCCCCTCAGAGATTTGTAGTGCTTCTTTCCCTGCGGTAAGGTAGAGGGATAGGTAAACAGTGTTGTGCCTGAGAAAACTGTAAAACAGTCCCCAAATACCACCTCTGTGAAATACTTGGTTAGAACACGGTATTGATACTTGATAACGAGAGATAGTGGTATCAGTACTTGATAAGAAAAGACTATGTGAATTCTGGATTGACTTTTCCTGCAAAAATACCATGCGGACGGCTCAGCCACGGTGGGGAATATGCTTAATTACAAGCTCGTAAAGCTTTTGTACAAAGCGTTATGTTTGTTTCTTTGTTTGTTTTTCACTTGTTCTCTTTTTTCCCTTTCTTCATAATCTATAAATAGTTTGCAGTATGGAGGATATAAGATGAAAGAAAGATAAATTTAATTCACAAGTTTAAATATGTGTGTATATATATATATATATACACACACACACACACACACACTGTATATACATGTTGAAGGAATAGCTGAGCTTTGATCATTGAAGTTAGGTCGTTTTAAATAAAAAAGTACTGGATGTGGTGTTTTGTTCTGCAGTAACCCTCTAAAACCCTTACAAAATTAGCACTGTGATATTCATTTATTATCTTAGTTAATCAAATTATCACAGGCTATAGACAAATGGAGGATTTTTTTTTTAACTGCTGGCATTGAAATGTCAAAGCAGGATCTCCAAGCAAAATGGTATTTTCATACCCTTAAGCATTTAATATTCTGAGAACCATTTCTGTCTAAAATCAGTGAGGTTTCTCTCACACARAGTTAGAGAGATGATTAAGTGCCCTTTTTTATTTTTTTTTTACCCCTTTAAGATGGGGAGTGGAGGGACAGGACACAAAAAGGTCATGACAACAGCTATTATTTTAGACTTTGCTCTATACTTTGATAGTACTCACTTCCAGCAGAGCTGAGTTGTCATAGCTTTGAAAGAGATAGGTGTCCTGACCGTTCTAGTGGTTTTGGCAGGAACTTCTAACATAAACTCAGACATATCTTGAAAATTTTGCGTTTTTTAATACAACTTGCTCTGCCTAGAGCAGTTTTTCATATTCTAGTACAAAGTCCACTGCGTCCACAGAAGTTCTGCTAGAATAGTGTGTTCGAATCCAGTATACTGTGTCTGTATTTTGCTTAAGCATTTGCAATACGTACCTCATTCAAACTGTGTTCGTCTGTCATCTTCCACCTGCATCTTTGCAGCTGCAAAGSTCACTGTCCCTGCTTTGCCCCCAAGTACTCAGGTGCCACAGTCTCCATGCTGGAGATAACTTTTCCTGTTCTACGAGCTGTCTACTGAGCTGCTTATGTCTGTGCTCTTTAATTAATTTCAGTCAAATTGTACTGGCTTAGCACAATACTGTTGTTTCAACTAAGGTCTCTGATTTTGACTAAAATAAACAGTAGCAGGACGAAGCTCACATCTTTAGGAGCAGATGAGAAGATTGGGGGCATGAGCTGGTTATTAGTTCTCTCAAACTTATAAAAGATTGATTTTCAAATTATTTTTAAAACAGGTGAATTTATTTACACCCTTGCAAAGTTGGTATGAAATGTATGAAATGCCTCAAAATAGAAGCAGGAGCGTTTTGTATTCAGGATATACTTAGTCAAAAAAGGCATGTAAATATTTTTAGTTAGATTTAACGGTGTGTTGGAGCTAGTGCAGATGGCTGTACAAAGTACAAGGCATTGATGAACCACACTCAGAATGTGCGTGTGTGAATGTGTCTGTCTGTATATGTATTACAAAAATAAGATTTGATGTCTATTGACCAGTGATTTAAAAAAAATCTTGAAGTTATAAAAATTTTTATGCTGAGGCAAGGAGTTGCATAATAAATTCTGTGCTGCACCGAGATACCCAGTTTGGGATCGTTTGTTGTGAGATGCACTTCAAGTCCAGCTCTGGCCAGGCAGTGATATCAGTACCACTGTCTGAAGCCCTAAAGCAAGAATTTCCTGTATTTCTAAGTGATACCTTTGAGATTTTTGGGGCCCCACTGAGCTGCTGCTTTTCAAAGGTGACCACCATAGATCATGCAGAATGTTTCAAAGCTTTTCTCTGTTACCSCCTTGGTTTTGGAGTATACAGGTGCTTGCGATATGTGTGTTAATGGAAACTGCCACTCTTGCTGGTGATATCGCTCTTAACACTASTGTCAGTGAGTCAGTCTCCTATGAAGAAAACAAAACAGTTTGAACAAAAAAGTATAAGAAGAAATGTACATTTATAACAGTCATGAGGTGAAACAGCACCGATTAATTCACTTATTTGCACTTCTTTGTGTGTTGGGTATGAGCTTATTAGTGTACTCTTGAGAAACAATTCCTTGATTAGCGGTATGTGCAGTACTACCTTTCAATTTTCTGTTACAGAGTTGCCTTTTTTTGCAAATGGCTGAATTTTTCAACCAAATTGTATCATCTGTCACAATTTTCATGTGACTGTTGGAAACCTGCTGCAGAGTCTTCACTATCTGCTATTCAGTCCTRCTTTCTTCTCCGTTTTGCAGGTAAGCAAATGTTTCTGCAATACTATCTGCAACTGTAAAATGTTTCCAGTATCAGACCGCTTCGAGGGTTCATTTTGTTGGACTGTCTAGGATTAACATCTCTCCTGCAACATCTCCTGCAGATCCCACTGTATTTTCTGCCATAGAAAAATATGTGAATAACAGTGCAATACTCTGTGATTTTTAACATCAGCTTGTGTCAGCCTACCTCCCTCTGGTTTTAGTGCAGCTTTAAAAAATGGTGGACATAAACTTTCCGTTGTCAGTATAGTTACAGCTGTATCAGACAAGGTTGGGAGCGAGCAGTATAGAAAATTGCTGAAAGTTCTGCTCTCGGAGCAGAGCTTCTAAATAAAATACATCTCTGGGGGGCAAAAAAACCATCAGAAAGCTGGAGCAGGTAATATAAAAGCTCTGGTGTTACTGCTTTTTAGATCATGGGCTACGTTGAGCTGATTGGGAGGGTTCAGATGCTGCTCCCCAAGATCATAGTCAGACAACTGCTACAGAGAAGCATAGAGCCACCTCGCTGCCTGTGCACCGAAGTGTGTGAGGAATTCTCAAATGACCTAAATATCATTGATGTGTATGGAGGTATGGTGAGACGCAGCCCCCAACAGCTAAGTGGTAGCAATACCTTAAACAGCCACAGCTATTGCTGCAGTGGTAATTGGGCACAGCCATCCATCATGTCAATGCTAGGTAATAGTCAATTCTAGGACTGGATTCCTGTTTGAGATTTAAGGTTTTGGGGAAGTAMGGAATTTTACAGATTTCTTGAAGTTATTTTCAGAAAGCACTAGTCATGTAGTATGGAGAGAGATGGATGTGTATGTGTGTGTGTGTATTTATGTGAAAGAAAAGTAAATGTTCTTAATCTGTCTTTGATGTTCTGTGGCATTTTTTTAATGTTACCGTCACATGTAGTAGCTCTTATTTTTTCAAAGCAATTTAGAAATTTTCTCAGAAAACAATTGCCAGTTTCCTCCACCAAATTCATGTTCTCTCTGAACCTATTAAGAGATTTATTTTCTCTTCAAGATTTATTTACTTTATCATTAAACTGCAGGGTCTAAACTCTGCCATGGCTTCATTTTTTTCTGTGATTTTTAAGCAAAGAAGCCTTTTCAAAAGGGTTCTCCTTTAAAAAAAAAAAAAAAAAAAGAAAAAAACTTCGATTTTGAATTGTTTTGAGCAATCCATGCTTTCTTCCAAATTTACATCAAGCAGTAAATGATGAGCATGCTTTCTCCATGATAGTTCATTACAGCAGTAACTGGATTTTGCTACAGTGCTTACTTTACCTCATCCCAGGCTGCTAAAGTGTAAATACTCATGATGTACCCTGCAGCTCCCACTGAGYGCTTGTGCCATATCCAGTACAAGCATATGTCTTGCAGCAGAATTTAATTTATCTTTAAACTGAACACAGATGCTTAAAAGTGAGAGAAAACATTTTCATTTCCATTGCATCTTTTTTTCCAAGGGTTTGCCTAAGAAATGAGTTAGCAGATCAATAGCAGAGATGGGGATTTGWCAGCTATTCATACTACAACTGGAGCTCGGCAGTCTCAGGTTGTGAAGAGGGTTGGCACGAGTATTGCTGTCTTCCTGGGCTATTCCTCTGCAAAAGATGAGGGAAGAATCTGAATATAACTTTGTAGGGGAAATTTCTGCTACCTATGCCCATATTATTTCAAGCATAGATAGAAATTTCTGGTTCCAAACTTTGCAGCTTTCTCTAAAGCATCTATCCATATTTATTTTTAAGTAAGTTGGTAATCTACCAGCTGATTTACTAACTAAATATGAGTGCTGTCAGCAACAGCTCTAAATATTGCTGTTAAGAGAATTCACTCATTGCTAATAAAATAAAAACTGRCCTAAATACTAAATATTCTGAAAAGTTTTCCCTGTGAACACTCCATCTTTGTCTTGTTATTTCAATTTTCTCTTGATATATTGAATAACTGCATTTACATCAGAGTAAATAGAGAGGTACATGCCTTGTCTCTCTAGCAGAGTGTTTGCAAACTATTGCGCTGTACATTGTTTAGGGATTACTTTGTAATCTGTAACACTGCTTTGACAGCCAGATGGGAGTTCTCACCAAGCAAGGCATTATTAGACATTACGCTATGAGTAACTTACCAGCACCCTGACAGAGTGTTTGCTGCCTAGATGCACCAGTGTCTTATGAAAAAACAATAACCCCCTACAGCAAACCCAGCATTTTATAGCCACTTGTGTTTTTATTACAAAAGCCATAACTTCTCATTTGCTGGCAATATAATAGACTTTAAGTGCAGCATTGTATTCAGATTTTATATTCCAACAGTGTGCATATTTTTACAGTTAAGTTTATTATTTGCTCTTCATTGTGGTATGATGTAATTTAAAGGTGTCAGTCAGGATTCTAGTCCTGTTCTAGTAGGGACTGTAGAAAACAAATATTRAAGGTTCTGGGCCCCCATTAGTTTATATCTACAGGGCATAGCCTTTGTAAACATTTGCAGAAGTGTAACTTTCTGGATGTTTATAGTCCCATGTTATTCAATGGCAATGTCACAAGTTTCAAACTCAGCACGTGCGCAAGACGCGGCATGTCAGTGGCCACATCAGAAACAGCAGAGCGCTGTGTTTGTTATGCTTGCAAGGACAGAGAAATCAGTGGAATAGTAGGGGGATAATGAAGGAGGTTAGCACCACTAACTATTGTCACAGCTGGTCAGCATTCAGTCTTTTCTCAATTAGTATAATGAGAAACTCCTGGAAAAGTAACAGCTCTGCTCCCTTTTTTCTCCTCCTCCAACAATAAGAGGTGAACATGACACTATTTATTGGTTAATTCTCCTTGTCTTCTGCTTCCCTGGGTGTTACTCTTTTTTCCTAGAAAACTCAGCTGATTCCCTAGCCAGAAAAGATGCCCATTACCAACAAATCCTGTTTGCTGTCCCACGAAAGCTCTGAACTTTGCCCCTTTCTYTGAACTCTGTGATGCCTTTGGCCAATCTCAACAGCAGACACCCGTGGAAATACTTCCTAATTGAATAGCTTCCTCTTTGAAATACCAGTTGAGTTTGTAAACCAAAGACAGGTCCCAAGAAGTCTTTTCACCTAGGGTCAGAGCATGTTCTCTGGGGAGTGAAACCTTCATTAGTTGGATGCCAAATTATTTGCTCTAGTGTCGTGATCAATCAGTCTATTTTACTGACTGTGATGAGATTCATCTCATCTGATTTTACATACATGCCTGGTTTTCTCCAGCAACTCTAAAATGAGGGATAGATTTTCCTGTATGTTTTCACTTTCAGTCAGGTGAATACCCCTTTTGGATCATTTCCTAGTCACTATTGTTGAGTGAGCTTAAAACCCAGAAGGGCCAAGGCAGAGTTGACAGAACTTACCTCAAGGGTTTCTTAGTTGCACCTTCTAATTCTAAAGGCCCAGATTACTGTATTGCTGTTGCAGTCATGAGCATCCCATCTCTCTTTACAGCTCTTGAGAACCATTTAACTAAAATAAAGGAATGATTTCAAGCGTTACGCCAGTTTTCTTCCTTTTCTTTATTCACCATCTGAGTAAAATACAGACAATAATACCTGCATTTGTTAAGTGTAGATAAAAGCATAAACATTTCTATTTATCTATCTGTCTAACTATTTATAAAACAACAATTTCACCTGTAAAACAGATAAAATCTTACATTTATTACTTTTAATCCTGCTATAAGTAAAGGGAGGAGAAAACAGTATGATTCATTCCTCCTTTTTGCCCAGCTCCAYACAAAAGTAATCGAAACAGTTTTCATAGAGCTAAGGAAATGTGGACAAGTCACCTCACTGAGGTTTGAATAATCTTCCAGAAGTTAAAGAATGAGAATTGCCAAAAGAAAGCCATAAAAAGTCATAACCAGGCACTAAAATCATTATGTTGGTTTGAAAATTGTTTTTTTTATTATTTCTTTAGAACTTTGTGTTCTGTTTTCGCAGTGAATTAAAACTGTTAAGTGTTTCAACAGCTGACATTGATCCTTAAATTTTATTTCTTGAGTAAAGTAGTAAGAAAATTAAATAGATAAATATGAGCAAGAGTTGAGGTCCAGGTCATATTTTCATTAAGCCTCTTAACTAGGCCTTAACAAAGTAGCTAATAATTTTGGATGCCTTTGTTTTTTGGCCACAAAAGTTCTGATAGAAAAAGATAGTTGCTTGTTATTACGGATTCAGCCTTAAAAAATTAAAGCTCCTGTAACTTTTTTTTTAACAGTACTAGGTGCCTTAAGACAGAGTTGCAAAGCATTTTGCCTTTTAAAAAATGTTTTGAAATGTTTGAAACAGATTTTCTGTTTGAACTAGATTTTCTGTTAAAAGCATGGGTTAGGAAACAGCACACTGCAGTAAATGAACACTGGAAAATTGTATTTTATTGCAGCAGAATAAGTCAGAAGTATTTACCTTTCAAATGACATACTAAATTCTTGTATTGAATAAACCGGAGAAACTCAGATGGAGTCCATGAGCCAAAAAGATTAATTTGAAAAATCATTTRTCTTTATGCCAGCCTAAGTCAAAAGTTCAATTCTGGATACTCTCATTCCTCAGCGTTCAAATCTGGGTCCAAAAGCTTCAGTTGGAGCCAGTCTCTAAAAAAGGTGACTAATAAAATGAACATCATACTCAATACACACACCCCCACAGACCCATCCTTTTTAGCATGTGGAGTATTTGCTGAGGGCCAGGATTGTTTTAGATGTATCATAGAATCACAGAATGGGTAAGGTTGGAAGAGACCTGTGGAGATCATCTAGTCCAACCCCTCTGCTCAAGCAGGGTCACCTAGAGCATGTTAGATAGGGTTGCATCCAGGCGAGCTTTGAGTATCTCCAGAGAAGGAGATATAAAGTGATTCACCTCTCTCTTCTCTCCTCCCTTCTCCTTGCCTCCCCACACCTTTGTGCTAGCTCCTCCTACTGCTGCACAGGCAGATGTTGCAGAAAGGAAGACAGCAACTTTTTACTGAAAAGGTGAAAAGTTTCATTTTGCTTTTTTCCCCAGCTCTATTTTATCAGTCAGAGCAGAAAGATTTCTTAACTCATGCAGGCAAATGGCATCCAAAGTGTCTCCTAGTGTGGGTTTTTTAAGTACATTCAGCTATGATCACAGCTGCATATCCTTGCAGTTCCACTAGTCTGCAAGGAGCAGAATATGTTTTTGCATTTTCCTTTTTTTCAGTATTATTCAGTGGTATTCATTTCCTAGAAAGGAATATCCCTTTTAGGAGAGAGACTTCTACAGTTTTATGACCTTTTATTTCTACAGTAGAAATAGGTGAACTCATTTGGAATAGATAAGAACCAAGCCAAAACATTACACAGAACAAAATTAAATCCAAATCTGACCTTTCTGAGGCTCAGAAAAGAAAAATACTTGCTTCCCTTTATCTTCTGACTGATGCCCTATGATTACAAGTACCCAAATATCATGGTAGGGAGTAAGTCTGTGGATGCATGTCCTGACAACCACACCCCTGCTGCCCACCCCAGTCTGCCCCCTGTGGCACATTATTCTGCCCAGTGCAGTGCAAAAGCACGCCTCACCCTCCAACACCTTCCCCCTGGTGTGCATACATACCTGTTGCTTTACAGCTTCTTCCCATCAGATGTCATCGTCAGAAGTCATCAGGCTGAAACCTGGTAGGTAGCTCAGATGCTCTGAACTGATTTTAACCTTAAGGATGGATGAAATCCACTTTCGGCAGGAGACAGAAGCTTCTTCTGTCCTCTCCCTCTCTTCTCAGTGGCTTACCTTGAAAGTGCCCAGTTGGTGAAATTTGGTACCAGCTTATTTCTAAAGATTGAAGTACRTTAAAGGAAAACGAGGCAGGGATTTGAATGTGGAGCTGACCCACAGGATGGGCTTACCCTCTCATGATAGGTTTTCAAAAACAGATTTTTTTTAAATGATTTTCCCCAAATGAAGTATATTATCCAGAATGAGGTTCAAACAGGTGCTGGCTGGAAGCCCTGGACTGCCTGTTCCAGGGCTTTCAGTACAAAGGAGCCATGCATCTCAGTAACGTGGCCCAGGACTTTCAGTACCAGGATCCCAACTCCCCATTTGGGAACCTTGTTTGAAGTAAGTCCTTCAAGCTCTCTGCTTTGGAGTGAGGAGCTGAACATTTGTTAAACTGGGTCTGTATGGGCTTTAAAAAACTAGTAGCCCTACAGCAGCAAGCCTGAAAGAAATGCCTCGAAGCCTAAAAATCATTTAGGATCTTACCATTTTTCTGTAAAAAACAGGAATTTTAATTTTCTACAYATTTACAGAATTTGAAGTATTTTGTAGTGAAAAGTTAATACAGCCTAAGGCTGAAGAAGTGTTCTTTGGAAATGACTAAGGAAAGTGTGATGGACAAGAAAGCTTGAGCAGCAGAAGTCGTCAGGAATAGCAATGATACTAGAAAGCTGCTGGAGATGCACAAAACTTCTGCATGAGCAGCTCTGTTCTTTCACCTTACCTTACCTCTCCAGTAGTTTGAGGATGCTGATGCTTTCAGAGACTGTAGGGAGGGAGGAATTCTTCAGTTAATTTTCTAGTTGTTACTACCCTGTGAGAAAAAAAAAATGTTTTCTGGAAGGAAACGTAATGGAATTTCCCTTACCTCCCTGATAATGAGGCATTCCTTCCAGATGATAACTCAGATGGTGATGTCATGTTGATGTCTGCCTGAAGACTGAGGCAGGCTAATGGACTGGGGAGAGAGTGAAAGGAGTTTTGTCAAATCTTACCATTGAGTCTAAAAAATTTGAGATTACCTTTGAGATTAATTGTTTCCCTAAGCCTCTTGAGAAAACACTGACTTAGCAGATACTGAGAGATTATATAGTGCTGGACCTGCTGATCTTGTGGAATCAAAATTTAAATGTGTGAGTGTAAAACCATTTGTGAGAGGACCTTTTGTACCACTGCTGTGTTCACTGCCCATATCTCACTCTGCAGGGACTGCTTCAGCATATGTGTATGGAAAGATGGCAAGATCATCATTCTGAAGTTTCTTGTGAAATGTCCAACATGCTAAAAGCTACCAAATCTAACCACATAGTCAGTAATTGCACTTTTGGATTTTATCTCTAAAATCTCTCTGGAAATTATTCCATTAAAAACAAGATCCATGCAGTGCCAAAGGAGAATGATAGCTCCTCTAAAAAAAATCCATTTRTATTGCAGGCTAGGCTTTTGTGACTTTTACAGGACTGTAAGATTCGTTCCAGAGAGCTATAGCACTGTTAAAATAACAGTAGTGTAATACCATCAGAGTCAAAGAGCCCCCAAATTTGCAGAGCTGTCTCTGGCATTGATCAGTACTGAAGTGACCTCCATGAATTATGCACAGGAGGTGGCAGTAACCTCAAGGCATGGTTCATGTTTCCAGTCATGATCAGATTTTACTGCCTTAACAGTAAAGCCAGGATATCACTTGTTGCTAACAGCTGGCCACTAGTGCAGTTTATTAGAAACTCAGCTAGTTACTGAAGTGGGCTCTTTATCTTGGTGACCTTCCAAGGCAATCAGAGCCTTCTTGGAAGACCTTGAATCAGAAATGTTTGGATATAAGAAAAATAGCACTGCACAGCACACAACACTGAGCTCCCAGGGTTCACAGATTTGGAAGGCACTGTACCATATATAACTGTAGAAGACAGCACTGAGATACTGTGGCTGCTACATCAAGGTCATGGTGTTCTGGGATCCAATTAAAATTAGGCAAGATATGCAATTCAGGAAAGAATTCACACAGAGTCAGGAAGAAAAAGGTCATACACTTTATGAGCTTTGTTACTTTGTAAGATTAATTTCCCAGTATCTCATGATCTTGTAATAAAAGCACCAAGTATTTTAAACGTTTGATTTACTTACAGATCAGAACTGTCAAACTTTAGTTTCTAAATCACAGTTAAAGATTTGACTAGTTTCCATTTAATAGTAGTGTGCTTGCCTTGGCATTCGTATAATACACGCTGCAGTGGGTTGTGAATTTGGTGAGTGGGCAGTACTCAAATCTGCTATGGCCATGGCTGATGCTCAGCAGCGCTCCTTCTTCTTTGGAGGTGATTTGAATGGGAGGTGGTCCCATACAGGTCCTTTAATTCAAAGCATTGATCCTTACCTCCTCCAGTGTAACTATCACCTTCATGCTAATCACTGCGCTGACTTTAACTCCCAGAACCTGCAAAGAGATAATGGAGAACAGTATGAGCTAGGGGAATTGCCTTTTGATGGAAAACTTGATATTTTGGATGGGGCTGCAACAGGCCTTTTCCAGGCTACCTGTCCTAGTTCCTTTCTCCTGGAGGACAAGGATAAAAGATTTAGCAATCTACTGTATTTTAAGTACTGTGWATATTGTTGTGTTTTGTAAACCAAATTATCTCCTGTGAAAGGGGAAGTGATTTCATGGATGTTTTGAGCAAAGATTTCCTTACAGATATTACTGGATTCGTGTCCTATGCTGTTGTAGGTTAATGACTTGGAACTCAGTCTGAGCTCAGGGCCCTATTTTGCTAGTTATAGTTTAGAGTGAAAAGGCATCTCTACTAGAGAAGAGCTCACAGTCCAAACAGACAAGGTAAAGAGATGATTCCTTTAAAACTACTTGAAGAGTGGTTTGCAAACAGTGTGTTAGCACCAGTGGTTTTGTCTCCTTTTTCTTCTTCCTTTGCATCTCCTTTTCATGTTAAAACTCTTTCTGAGTTTTTTCTTGAGAAAGAGTTAGCTAACCAAGAAAGTTAAAAGGAAGAGGGAACACAAAAGCAAGGATTGAGGGTGAAAAGAAGGGAGTAAGGTGGGGAGACTGARAGGCACAAGCAGCCAGTGAACAGATATAATATGGTGTCCAACAGAAAAATGTGAAAAGAAATGATGATTGCTGAGCTACAGATCTTTGTTTCTGCTGAGAAAGTCTCCTARGCACAGCCTGTTACTGTCTCTCGTACTGAACAATACTCTAAGGGAATCACGAAAAYTGGCCCGGATCCTCCACAGATTGTATTGATTTTGGGTGTCCTTATTTGGTGCAAGTCTATCCCCAAGGCAGGCAATGGAAATGCAGCAGCCATCCATGGCTGGCTGCAGGTCAGATCTGAAGTTATGTAGGATGGGCTGCATTTGCGGATGTTACTGCCAAAAGGGCGAGGGAGGCCAGATCATTGCTTTCTAGCAGTAGTCAGAGGACTCTTAGGTGTCACCTTCTGCTTGCTTAGGAAGGAGTTACAGTCTTTCAGCATTTCTTCTTGCTCATAGCAGAAAAAGGCAAAGAAGCCTCGTGTGAGTTCTTGCAGAGAACTACATGCAGAGAGGGAACAGATATCACAACTCTGCTTGAAAGAGAGAAAGTGTGTGGTCATGCAGGYACCATCCATCACAGGGCACAGAAGCACGAGAGCGCACAGGAGATGTTTCTGATGTTGTGGAGACAGCCCCATAAACCCCAGTCTCCTCCAATAAATCAGTGCTGAGCTGTGGTGAGGATTGAAATAAAACAAAGGACTAACAAAACCTAGACTGTCCTATGACCAGCCTCAATAGATGACAGGCAGAAACTGTCCTTGAGAGCGCCTTTATCTCCAGAGGTTGAGGCGAGTAAGTGGGATGGCGGGGGAGGGAGGGGTAAATAGTTGCCTCTTTGGTTTTATACTTTCTTTATTCTCTTTATTCTTTGTTTTCTGATGATAAAAGAGCCTTCTGTGGATATTGTAGCAAAAGAATTGATGAGTCATAAGGTTTGCAACTTCATTTTCCCCTCCACTCTTTCTATTTTTTTCCTGATGGTCACATCACCTTCCCCCTCCTCTGCTGGTGCAGCAGGACATGCTGTGCCTTTAAGAAGTGTGGTTTTTCAGAAGACTAATTCCTGAGCTTTGGCATCTGTTGAGGCATGCCCTAAGTTTTGTGSTGTGGTTTATGAAAAACTAAAGTGCATTTCTCTTGTGAGTTTTTTTAACTCTTTTCTGCCATAGCTAAATTTTGCATCTTTGCTCGCTACTTGCAGAGGACATACTATTCAGCATTTCCATAGGGATTTCTGCTCTGTTCCCCTAAAGAGGAGAGGAAATAAGTAAATTAGTGGGAGGCTTTTTTCAATTAAAATTTATCTTCATTGAATTATTTTTTAAATGGCAAAGCTCTGGTGAATAAAGATGACGTAGCAAATTCTCTTACTGATGATATCCTCACACTTGCACCGTTATCACTGCAGTGTTAACCTGCCATTGTAATAGCATAACTATATAGCAGCAGAAAAGCTGGCCCAGAATAGTCATAGCAGCTTGATTGCGAGCTACATAAATTGTGGATTTCTTAATGTTCCTGTCCATAAACATGTGTGTCTTTTGCTTTCTTTTTCCTCTCATCATAGTGAAAAAGAAACTAGCAGGAAGACAATATGATGGTACTGTAAAGATTAATAAAACATTAGGTAAATTAAAACATTAAAGTGTTTTTAAGCAAAGGCAACCAAGCTTGTGTTTTGGGAGAGATCTGCCCAGAATTTCTTTTTGACATTTGCAGGGGTCAGCAATGTGGTCATTAAACCACAACTCTCACTTGGAGCCTTGTGTACATTATATGCATACCACCAGCTTACTACACCATTACCCTTGGTGATTTTTTTTAAAAGCTATATTTACTATGTGGCCCTCAATGTGTGTCCTACCATTGTCTTACAGCAGCAGCATAAAACCTCTGGAACAGTCAGCACATATTCACATACCTGTGCATTATTTTAGGCTTCGAGATAGCTCTGCGTGGACAGGCTACTGCAGCCATGCAGAATTCCCCATACCTCTTGGCGTTTTGTGTAGGCTTAGGGGCTTACTGTGCAGAGTCCTCTGCAGCCTGCAGGCCCAACAGATGAAAGAAGACTTTCTGGTAGACAGGCCTGTTTTCATGAGAAAAAAAATGTTGCAGAGGGAAGGGAGGGTACCAGAGATAGCGCTGAATGTTCCTTCTGCGCTCTTAGGATTATTGTGTGTCTTTGAATAAATCAGTTAACCTTTGAGCTGCAGATTTCTTGTGCATAAAACAGTGATATTAGCAGTGTGTATGGCATGCTGGGATTAAATGAATTAATGTAACAGTACTTTACAGTCTCAGCTCTGAAAATGTGCTGAGTGCAGTTGTTCTATTTAAGAAGCTTGTGGTGTTCATTACGGAGCCTACGGGAGGGCCCCCGTCAGTCCACCGTCCTTCCCACCCTCCCAGTCATCCGGTCGGCTCTCCCATCCTTGTTCATGACCAATAGCAAGCAATCTCTGCTGTTTAGCCTCTTAATCCTGAAGCAGTGCAGTATTGCGACAACTCTGTTAAGAAGTGGCTATGGAGGAACGGCCACCCTGCAACCCCTGGTGAGGAGCTCTCTCGTCTGCATCCCTCTCTGGCCTCACARGAGTACCACACTAGCTCCTGAGCGTCCCGACAGGAGTGTGCCGTGGGGGGAAGTAGCCATCCAGGGGGCTCTCAACAGCTCTGCCACCCATCTGCTGCGTCGTCTGGGCACGTTGCATCACCTTTCTCTTCTTCGCTGTAGACAACGAAGTGTGGATCATGCATTTTGCCTTCACACCCAAGAGCTGTTCAGGCTGATTTAATGAACGAATGAGAAGTCAAGGATGTCCATGGAAGAACGGCACAATGTACATGTGAAGTATTACTCTGTAACTGTGGGTGGAGATTACCTGTGTTGAAAATAATATGTTTTTATCCAAATCAACATTTGATCAGGTAGAATCATAGGTCGGAGGAGGAAGTGCAGACAAAGCCTGCCCTTGTCACTTCAGCCGGAAATTTTAGAGGAAACTGGGGTGCTGCTTCTGCTTCTTCTCCCTTGTCCTTTGGGCATACATAGACTTAGAGTCTAGTACTGGTTTCTGAGGTCGATGGGCTGACAGAAATAATCTGACTTCTATAGATGTAGTATTTCAAGATACAGAAAGAAAGAGGGTTTTTTTTCTTCTCATAAGATTTAGTGTTTTACAGGGAAGCCAAGCACTGCTTTCTGCAGCATTGTCCGGTGTATCAAAGGTTGACACAGCAACTCCTTGGGTTCAGTCAAGTTAGCAAGCTGAGGATTTAAAGAAAGAGAAARCAATTTAAACAGTATTATGTAGTTGCTGGCATACTGGGATCATCAGGGTACAGTTTATAAAGTCTCTGGTGCTATCAAGGGAATCAGGAGTTAAAAATTCCGAAGATATAATCCAGTATAATCATGTACTGTAAGGTRTAGCAAATTGACAGAAGTGAGAAGCAGAAAAGGTTTACCGTCCGAGCTAGGTGGAAAATGAAATTAGATGGAAGAGTATTACCACAGGTTTATCTAACTGGTTGTTTCACTAGCAGGGTAGGTGCACGTTTATCCAGTCCCTCCCCAGAAACTCAGGTAGAGCTGTGCTGCCCTGCTCTCCCTTGCTGTATTAGTGACAAAAACGGAGTGCCCTTCATCCTATTTGAACAAAGCAGTGTTCTGCTGTATCTATTTTTGGTCACTGATTTGTATGCTGTCGAAGCCATCTCATTGCGTAGAATACAGTGATATATTGTTGTGGTTGTTTTTCTTTTGCTGCTATGTGCATAGTGAAATGTTTGTTTGTTTGAAGGATTTAAAACATCTGGAAGAGATGAGCAATTGCAATGTCTTTGTACACAGGTTAAGTTTGGAGCCATAGATCCCTTCCAAACTGCAATATTATATGCCATCTACTGTGATGCTCATTTGTGTAGTACTGATATTTGCTTTGGGAAGAACAACCAGTATAAAGCTAGTTCAAACAGTAGGTTGCTACTAGTACTAACACTGGCCTAAGTTAAGAATGGATTTTTCCCCAAATAGTTCTGCAACTGCTTCCCATAATGAGAATACCAAATACGAATTTTAGAAGTAAATATCTATATGTAGCAAGCTTAGCTGAGTTTTGCAAATAGTGAAAGAARTCGTTTTTTACTAAAATAATGTCCATAACTGATGCACATAGGGCAGCTCTCACTGTGAAAAAAAATCAGTTCTCCTGTAATGTAAGCACTGAGGTGTTTGGACACAAGCAAATCTAAACATAGCCTGGATCTAGGCAACAGATTATCATGAATAAAAAGTGGAGGAAAAAAGCAATTGTAAGTTCCACTGTATTCCAGCCACCTTCTACTGAGTAGAACCGTACTCTGCAAGGAGTCTGTTAGCTTTTACCAGGGTATCTGCAGGCAAACGCCTTAGCAACAGAAGTGCCGTTCTTACACTCTAGCTCACTCTATCGCATTTTTTTTTCTTTTGAGAAAGCTAATCTCTGTATTTTTTACGTTGCTTCCCAACAGATGAGAAAGGCACTTCTGAATTTAAATCAGAATCTTGAATGACTGACAAGAAGCCAAACATGGGCTAGTCTTGTAGCAGCATATCCTTTAGCTCCAGTGCGGCAGTCAGAAAGAGAAGATTTTTCCTTTGAAGATAAGGCACCAGGGGTTTTTGTAGAAGCTAAGTATGCCCAGAGTTGTGCAGCTGTTATCTCAATTTTTTTTTTTAAAAAAAAAGACAAATCATCTAGCTTTTTTATGCACAACCAGAAATTCTTCAAAATGATAAAGCCAAACTTCCACTTTTCATTTCATCTTTTTTTTTTTTTTTTTTTTTTTTTTTTTTACTTTCAGTCTTGTGGCTTATGTGGCACTTTCAGCTTCGGCAGCCTCTGCGGCAGGGGGCAAGTTTGTGCTGTGTGCATATATGGGAGAGGGTGAGCGCGGGAGTGAGCGTATGTCTGTGTATGAGTGCGAGCGAGCGAGAGCGCGTGTGCGCGGTGTCGTAACGTGGCAGGGCACAGGCAGTTATGAAACTTTCCAATAAAGTCTCCGTGCGTCAGTATCGGTTGCTTGGGTGGTTCTTTTTTTTTTTTTTTTTTTTTTTGTCTGTGGCCCTCCGGTTTCATTTGCATTTGTGAGTGCAGCAAGGGAGACAGGGAGAAATGCTAGCAGCCCCCCCCAAGGCAGCTGAGGAGAAGGGCAGCTCCCAGGCCAGGTGGAGCACGCAGCGTGCTGGATGAGCTCCTCACTGCTGGGGCAGGCGACCCGGGGAGGGGAGGGCTGTGCCCTTTGGGCAGCTGCTGGTTAAAAGGGGGCCCCTTCCCAGCATTAAGGCAGCAGCGAGGAGTTCTACTTTTATTTTTTAAAAGGACTGGAGAAATTATTAACCACAGCTTATGACGTCAGAGTTGATCTGATTAAAGGTTTGTTTTCTTGCTGGCAGAGGTGTGCTCCGTAGAGACTGGTTCTCTCTTCTTTTTTTTTTAAGTTTCTTTTTTGAACAGCAAACGGAGAGAACTGCTCGCATTGCTGCTGCTGCTCCGGCTGCGTGTGTGTGTGTGTAAAAAGGATGGTGTATCTGTAGCTGCCACGCGCAAACACACATTTGACCATGAGGACTCTTCGCAGGTTGAAGTTCATGAGTTCGCCCAGCCTCAGTGATCTGGGCAAGAGAGAGCAGGCAGCCTTGGATGAGCGGGGGACCCAGCAGCGACGGGCCTGCTCCAACGCTACCTGGAACAGGTAAGGTCTTGCACCGTGTACTTACTCCCCTGGAGCCTGGCAGCTCTCCGTAGCAGCTGGCGCGATTAATGCACAGGTATCCTCTCGCTCAGCTTCATGGGCTAGGGTGGTTTGTTCCTGGCTTGGGAATGTTACAGTACTGCGGGCTTCTGCGGCAATCATCTGTTACACCTACCAGAATACACGCTCAGGAAAAGACACAAGCGGCTTTTTTCAAGTCGCTGTTAACCTTTCTCAGAAGGCTGATAGAAAACAGTTTCCTGCAGATAGCTCAGCTGGCTCTTCGTTGTGATGGACAAGGGCTTGTTTCAAAGGAGCCAGCCACAATTACATCTTTGCCTCATTCTGGATGTTTTCATTCAAGATTTATTTGCTTTGTTTTAATGAAGAAAAAAAAGATAGATATAGTTAAAGAGTTAAACGGCATATGAATTATCTATAGCTACACACACACACACATATATATAGCTGTTTGTTGATCCAGATATGACAAAGCCTATTCAGTTTACTCACATTAATRTAAATATCTTCGTGTGTGTTTAGATGAGGAAGAATAATCCGTGATGGTTTTCTTTACCCTGTTTATAAATTTGAATTCTATTAATGTTTGACAAAAACAACAAAGAAACCCAAACAAAACAGGAAAGTCGACGAATGTTTCACTTACAGTAGAAATCCAGAAAGCATCTTAATGACCTTTTCTGTGACATTCATCTTTTAAAGATAAGTCTAAGTCTTCTCTAAGTCRTTGGGAATTATATTCTTTTGTCCTTTTGAAAAATGAAATGTCATTTGCTGGATCGCCTGGCTTGGAAAGTGTCATCCATAATGTTTATAATTGTTTGGAGATCCACTTCTAGGAAGAAAAATATCAGTTAATTATAGATGTGCTTATTAAAAGTATCTCAGCTCTGAGCAAAAAACAAAACAAAACAAAAAATTACATCTTCTGTCCCTCTCACCTCAGTATTTGTACACTCATGCCTTTATTATGAATTATTTGTTGAATGCCAGCAGCACACTAAGCACTGAAACTATTCTAGTCATGAAAGAAAAAGAGTTTCTGCTGGGAGTATCCTGCTATTTAAATAACCCAAGGATGCTGCAGAGGTCTGCATGGTAGTGCTAATTAAAGGCTAGATATCTTTGCTGTCTTGGCTCATGTCAGTTAGTTCCTCACTTGGCCAGTAGCCCCACTGGAATCAGCAGGGAATAAGATACTACTTGGTGTGAGCCAAGGTGACAGAGTGTGATCCTCAAAGGTTTTTCAGAATGGTGTGCTGACAGCTTTTATTGGCAGGGATTAGCGTTTCCAGGTCTTGTGGGGAAGTGAGTTGTCAGCACAGATTTGAATGGGGAAGGAATAGGGTCAGTGCCAGGCATGGTGGCAGGAGGTTCCACRTGCAGGGACAAGTTGGAAGAAGTCCTCATTTGGAAGCAGTAAATGTTCCTGTTTTAACTGGTATATTGCAAGGAAAGTCAAATTAGAGAGTTTTTATTAAGTGAATTGGAGAAAAAGGAGAATTTGTTGTTTTTAGTTTGGACRTGACAGGTATAGTCCTGGCCAGAAGTGGTTTTCTGTCAGTTTATTTCTTGTATGTGCATTTCATCAAAATGATTAACCGMGTGTGACATCACATATTACTGAAATAAGTGTCCGTGAGTAATCTTGTCACCGCTTTGTGTGAACTCGAGCCTAACCTTTCTTTCTTGCCATGACTGGCCTGTCCCTTGGGCACTGCTGGCACTGCCATCCCCATAGTCCTGTGGCACATGCCTCTGAAATCTGTAGGGAAACTCTCACAGAGCTGCTGCCAGAGGGCACCGAGCCTGAGCCACCCGAGTCGGCAAGTGCATGAGAGGGCATCTGCATGCCTGCGCTAGCTGTTTCCCAAAGCTGTGACGAGTAACGTGGATTATAAAAGAGCTGTGCTGCATGGACTAAATGAAAACCCTTTCTTTCTTACTTAATAGCACGAGGCTTTCCCCAGAGGGGAACAGAGAATGAGGGTACTTCTTCTTTCAGACATAGAAAGGCTCATAACCTTTCTTGGCTTTAAGAATCTCAGGTATTCTACAGGCTGTAAAATTTGAATTTATACTCTGGAAAACCAGGGATTAAATGATACTAGATTAGTTGGACTAAGAAGTTGTCTATTGTAGCTTCCACCTATGACCAGTGTGTGCCCATTCTGGCATGTGTAACAGGGCTTAATACTCAGAGAGTTGGTCTTTGCTCTCCTTGAGAGAGCCAAATATCAAAATCCCAAACTGGGCTTTTAAACTTGGACTCACTAGAAAATTCTGTTGAGTTTTGAAAATATTAGGCTATGAAATGGTTCCCCTTCCTCCCCGCACCCCATAAAATTAAAACACTTGTCCCAACGAAGGAGTAGCATGCTGTATTTTGATTTGTGGAAATATTTGAGCTTACATACAAAAGAATCATTTGTGTTGTTTCATTCTGTGGAATAGTGAGCATTCTTGCTGATGAAGGAAGTCAAAATACACCAGAAGCGCTCTTCCCTCTCACCAAGCCTGGCTGTTCTATATTTAAATGTACTGTTGGTTTCTTACTTAATGTTAGCAGCTGTGCCTGGGTGTGGTGCATATGCATCTGCTTTTGAAAGAGGCTTTGAACCAAGTTAATCAAAATTGATGTGGGGAAAGGTAAAATACAATCCCGTGGCAGACCCAGCCCCACATGGGACTGCTGAGAAAGTCAGTCCTTGGAGGTGGATTGGAGGTGGAGAGAAGGGTGCCTCGGCCTTGCTGAGGCCAATGTGCAAACTCTGCCAAACAGGAGCTTTGCCAGTGGGACCGGACCTTCTGCAGAGAGCTGCTCTGTTGCTGTGAGCTCACTGCTGGCTTGATAACTGTCATCTGGCTGCCCGGTGATGTCCTCTCCATCAATGCTTAGACTGGTCTCAACCCTATGACTGCTTGGGTGCATGTTGCTTTCTGAGACTGCAGGAGAGCAAACGGCAGGAGCCTGACAGCAGGGCTCAATTTGCACGGGACACATAGTGTTTGTTCCTAGCGAGGAAGGTTTCTTCCTCCCTGACAACTTTCTTTCACCTCAAAGCTAAAATGCTGCAAAACTTCTTGAAACTGTTAGATCAAAGGGAAATCGGGTGCCCACGGCTGCCTGCTGTTATGCAAATTAGACTTTGTAGCATGACTTCTTCTGAGTTTGCTCTCCCATGAACTCCAAAAGCTCTATACACCCAATTCACCAGCAGTGCAATTTAACCAGCCCCAAAGAGCAACCCAGTGGAACAATACAGTTTCATTACAGCTCACAGAATTTGCATTGGATTAAAATAGCTTAAATTTTTTCACTAACATTGTCTTTGATTCCTTTTTCTTTTTCTGTCCTGCTTCAGGCAAAAGATGAGGGCTGAATGCTGACTAAACCAATCGGACCGAGAAACCTAGGGTTTATAATCTTTAGCTTGCTAGCCAGAGGGGCCCCTCTCAGGGCAAATAAAATCCATCGAGAGGTTTTCATTGTGCCTAAACTAGCGCAGGCTGCCTAATCAGGGCTTGATACCGTCGGAGGTCTGCTGTGGGAAAGCCTCTAGCAAATGGCACTTACATCCTTTTTGGTGTAAGAAAAGAAGAAGACTCATAGAAATGTGAAGGAGTAGGAGATAGCAAAGAAAAGGCAAAGAAAATAAATCTGAAAGGCCTGTTATATTAGTAGATCAGCAGTAAATCTGAGGAGACATATGAAATCGGAAAGAGTTTTATAGCTTGGGTTAATTTTTACAGGGTTGTAATACGCACAATAGCTAGCTATAAATTAATTTTTACAGTCATGAGAACCATATTTCGTCTTCTAATTAAAAATGAATGTTTGTTCAGATCACAGTAAGGCTTTCCTAATGGAGAAAACATTCCAGACCAGCATATTTATCTAATACTTCTACTATTAGAAATGTTCTCATTTCCAATATTTAGTGTTTGCTTAGAGATATCTCTGGCTGCCTGTGGACCAACTTTTGCTTTTTGGCTTTTTAATTGCAGCCCTCTTTGCAGGATTTGGTGTGAGTGAGGGACAGACCCAGCTGCACTGCAGGGTGGGGAGGAAGGGCAGTGTAGAGAAATGAAGGGACTTCACAGCTGGCAGCTACCACTGTGCATGGAGCCTGTGCTAGCCTGGACTACAGTAGCAGAAAGCAGGGAGAGGAGAAAGAATTACTCCTTAGCCCTCCAGACATATCTGTACTTGCTTGGGTACAGCTATAATTGGAAGTGAAAATCTCCTGAGTCCTACACTGCACAGAGGCATTAACTCCTTGGAACACCTTAGGGAAGTCCCTTCACCTGCCTCAACCTTTTCATATGCAACAATAGTCTTTATATTTGGTGAAGTTAGTGAATTAATGTCTCTGAAATGCTTTGAAGGCTTTGAGTTTGGCAGGCTGGTGTATTTTCACATGCATGATCCAGTGTATAATTGCAGCCTATCCTTCTTTGCAGATTGTTTTACTTTGACTAGAAATTTCAGAGATGAAAGGGAATTAGAAGCTGAGATCTAATTTTGAAATGGGCAGGGCCTCACAGAAAGCCTGTGGGATCCCACCAGGACTTAAGCTGTGATCAGTTCTGAAAATGGGGTTTACCAAACTGGATTAAGCTAATTCAGAAAGATGGACTTTTATTCTGGAACAAGAGTGTCTTCAAGAAGGCTTAGATGAAAGTATATCAGGTTAATTATTGATACATTAGCTATTCCAATAACTGTCCAACGTAAGATGAGTCCTAAGTCGTTTAGTCCCTTTTGAAAATGTTGCCCTTTAACAATGCTGTACTAGTAGTGTATGGTTATTCATACAGTATTGTTTTTGCTCACTGACTGTTTGCTTGGAGCTCTTTAAACAGGAGAATTTGCAAACAGTAAACAAAATGCTGTGGTATTTTCACCTATGCTGTTTGCATATGAAGGTACTGACTGATTTAGAGAACAAAAATTACCTGCAGTCTGTGCACAAACAAAAACATGGGTCATGCCACCTGCTTTGTCAGGAAATAACAAACTGAGAGGACCATGACCATGGTCAAAGCAAATAGATGGTCCAAATTCAGACAGAGACTYGTGACCCCAATTTTGCAGTTGGTCCTCAACTCTATGAGCAAACTCTTTCTGAACTAACAGAAAACAGTGCTTTAATCATAATAGTTTTCCTCCTCAGTTTCTTAGAAATGTCAGTGGAAGAACAAGGATGACACTTAAATACCAGAGGGAGACACTCTCCCACTTAAAAAAGCAGTGGCATCTGGGTGGTCAGTTAGAAACCCAAGTGAAGTCTATGTTTTGGTGATATCAGGTGAGTCAGGCAGTGGCTTTGTATTGTATAAAAATCATCATAATAAACCCCACCCTCTTGGTTTTGGCACTCATACGGTGCTGGGAGTGTTGGCAGAATCAAACTTTGTGCTTTGGAGATTTACACCTTCCAGATCCTTCCTGCTTCCCTTCCAGATCCCTGTGCATGGGGGAAGGCTGTGCTGCTGCTGTTTAGCTATAGCTGTTCCTCACATTTTGGGTTGCAGAAGAGCAAGTCTCACAGCCTTGTTCTTCTCTAAGGAGTTAGGCAAATGCAGAATGAATAGTCTCTCCAAAGAGTTAGCTGAAATGACATATTCCTCTGGATAGTTTTTTAATGTTAGGAATTCATATACCTTCTTGTTTATGGTTTGTTTTCTTTTGGCAGTCAACTGCAATCTGTGGCAACAAGTACAATACATTGCTGGAGTCGTCTCACAATTTGTCTTAATTCTAAGGACAAAAATATGATAATTATCAAAACATTTTTTTATCTTTTTTCTTTCTTCAGAATTGCATTACTGATAAAGCTGACACAATTCTACTAAGTTCTTAAGTTTCCGTAGACTTTCATTTTCTATTCAAAACTGGTCTTTGCAGTTCTCCAGCCCTGATTTCCACCTCTACCGACAGCCTACTTCTGTTATTCTTCTCTCTTTCAGTATCTAAGAAAGAACCCTGCCCACCCACTGACCYTTGCTTCTTCCTAGGCTTCTTTCTGCCCCGCTGCTGGTTTCTCCACACATTTTCTTCCTGTGCATACCAGCCATGGTCTTCAGACCRAGAACGACCCATGGCTTACATTCATACGAAAGGGTATCTGCGCAAAATATCTGCACAAAGTATCCTAATGCTTGAACTCAGGTTAAGTGATAGTACCACAGCAATTCACCTTGATTTTTTTTACCAGCTGAGGAGCCAGCTAATTAATTGATACTATGCCTTCAAGAAATACCATAATCCTAAAACTCAAGGGCAAGAAGGAGGACCCAGGCAACTAYAGGCCAGTCAGCCTCACCTCCATCCCCAGAAGGGTGATGGAACAGCTCATTCTGGATGTCATCTCCAGGCATATGGAGGAAACGAAGGTGATCAGGAGTAGCCAGCAWGGATTCACCAAGGGGAAATCCTGCTTAACCAATCTGATAGCCTTCTAKGATGGAATGCCTGGCTGGGTAGATGAGGGGAGAGCAGTGGRTGTTGTGTACCTTGACTTCAGCAAGGCTTTTGACACTGTCTCCCATAACATCCTCCTAGATAAGCTCAGGAAGTGTGGGTTAGCCAAGTAGAYGGTGAGGTGGATTGAGAACTGGCTGAAAGGCAGAGCTCAGAGGGTTGACCTCAGTGGCATGGAGTCTAGTTGGAGGYCTGTGGCTAGTGGAGACCCCCAGGGCTCAGTCCTGGGTCCCATCCTGTTCAACTTTTTCATCAATGRCCTGGATGARGGGACAGAGTGCCTCCTCAGCAAGTTTGCTGACGACACCAAGCTGGGAGGAGTGGCTGACGCACCTGAGGGCTGTGGTGCCATTCAGAGAGACCTGGACAGGCTGGATAGCTGGGTGGGGAGGAACCTCMTGAGGTTCAACAAGGGCAAGTGCAGGGTCCTGCACMTAGGGAGAAATAACCTAGTAGGCACGAGTACAAGGTGGGGGCTGACCTTCTGGAGAGCAGCTCTGCAGAGAAAGACCTGGGAGTGCTGGTGGATGACAGATTGACCATGAGCCAGCAATGTGCCCTGGTGGCCAGGAAGGTCAATGGTCTCCTGGGGTGCATTAGGAAGAGTGTTGCCAGCAGGTSGAGGGAGGTGATCCTGCCCCTCTACTCAGCCCTGGTGAGGCCACATCTCATGTACTGCATCCAGTTCTGGGCTGCGCAGTACAAGAGAGACATGGAGCTACTGGAGAGAGTCCAGGGTAGGCTACAAARATGAYCAGAGGGCTGGAGCACCTACCCTCTGAGGAGCGGCTGTGAGAGCTGGGCCTGTTTAGCCTGGGGAAGAGAAGACTGCGGGGGGGATCTTATCAATGTGAATAAGTACCTGAAGGGAGGGTGTCAAGGGGATGAGGACAAASTCTTTTCAGTTGTCCCATGTGACAGGACAAGAGGCAATGGGCAGAAACTGAACCACAAGAAGTTCCACCTGAATGTGAGAGGGAATTTCTTCACTGTGAGAGTGACVGAGCCCTGGACCAGGTTGCCAAGAGAGGTTGTGGGATCTCCTTCTCTGGAGATCTWSAAGGCCCGCCTGGATGCAACCCTGTCTAACACGCTCTACGTGGCCCTGCAGAGAGCGGGGAATTGGACTAGATGGCCTCCAGAGGTCATTTCCAACCATACTTATTCTGTGATTCTATGATATGTGTTCTCTTGCAGTGTGAGACTGCAGACTAGATACTGTTTCAAACGTGCACTGCTCAGACACACAGAGCTTCTGTGTGCTTCTTATCCCACCAGAAAATACTTAGTGGGGACATTAGAAATTGGTTATTTCTTTAAGCAGAAGAAAGTGCAGTGCTACAAGAGCAGAAGGTTGCATCTTTCACATTTCCTTGGAATATGTGCCTACTGGAACAAAATAGTAAACCAAAAGCATTCATAACCCTGTAAATAAAATAGTCTGGGGTCTGAGCTCTGTTGGAGGTTGTTGCCCTACTTAGTACTCAGCATGGGCAGTTCAGGATCAATTTTTTTTTCTGATCCCTTCTAGGACTGGGCTCTTTTTGCATCCTCTGCTCTGCTTTGTTCTTGTGCCTGTGATCACACATTTACACACACAGCGACTACAGACAAGATGGTCATAGTAATACCAGTGTATGAGTGCACCCTTTATTAACTTTCATGTTGTAAAACAGTTACAGAAGAGAGTTTATAAAGCGTTTGCAATKTAGGTTGAACTACTGAAGTATAAGTTTAATTACATACATTATGACTTGAGCCTCAGTGGAGGCTGGTGGCAGGCATAAATAAAGRAGATCCACCCACCTCAGGTGTCTTGCAGGACTTCTGTGTGTAAGCAGCAACTAAGGCTTACTTATGGTACAACAAGTTGTACCATTCTGACTAAACCCTTTTAAACAAACACTCATTACAGAAACCACRGTATTGTTTTGATTTAAGCAAGGGGTTTTGGTTAGCTTAAGGTAACTAAGAAGATTTAAGTTAAGCATTTTACTGTGCTGACACCAACTTTTGCCACCAATAGCATCCCGATGGTTCCAAATTCTCTCTGTTGCCTCTGGAGCAAGTGTCGTGAACCAGATCACTGTAACATTCTTGCACCGTCTGCAGTCCAGGGCAGCATTGCTGCACCTGGCAAGAAGGTGCTGCTGTTCAGAGCGGGAAGGAAAGGCAGCTGGCAAACATAGCAGGGCCAAAGCTTGTCATTATGGACAAGGCAGGTTTTCCCTGACTGCACAGAAGATCCCAGGCAGATTAGATCCCCACCAGGATGTTTTAAGTAGATGCAGCTCTACTACAAAGGCAATAACCTAAGTGCTTACAATCTGTCCCCCTTAGCTCTTGTTTAAAAAGCTCTCTATTATTTCTCTGAGGAGTAATAATGGACCTGTTAAGCTGGAAAGAAAAACCTCCCCCTCATTTAGAAGAGTGCCAGAGTGAAAGAGAGGGAGCAGACTGGCTACAAGGAGAGATTTAGTCATCCTCTGCAGCAGRATGGCAGGGAACATTGCAAAGTTCATTTCCAAATCAGAAGAGCATGTAAAGACTGCTTGTTTTATCCAGTACATTAATCATACTTCACATATTCCTCATAATGTTAAATGCACCCAAGTTGCTTCACTGTATACCAAGGCATTTAGCTGCTAATTTTGGAATAATTGTAAATTGAGTGTAGCTGTTCAAACCAGCCAAAATATGCTGAGTTGGATTATTAGTGTATGTCTGTGTGCATGAGTGTATGGGGGGAAGAGGGACCACCGCATGTGTGGAAGTGTTTAACACCTTGAAAACATTGTCGGATGAACAAAAGAGAGATGAGAATAATGATTTCTACTTTGATCTGCTTGTGCGTTTCTCCACAGTGGSTCATATCCGTCACCAGCCACTTTCCAGCCACTTTTGATTTTGTTTCTCTACAGATGAGTGAGGCTGAACTTTTCAAACAGTGCATCTCTTTACTGTTCAATGTTGCATCTGCATTGCTAATCTGTAAGTGAATAGTATCAGTTTTACCTTCCTTCCCTTTGCTCTGTTCTCAGCAAGCATTAAAAAGGTTTGTCTTACTGTGAACCTGAGAAGGTTTAATGTAGGTGTCTGTGGTCCCTACACACACTGAAAAGCCTCCTGCCACAGTGCCTGCTAGAAGATCCCATCTTTGTGATAACTTGTGATAGCAATTATGTGTGGCTGGATCCAGCCCTGGAGCCGACTTCAGGCTGCAGCTGCCAGGCTGAGCACAGATGACAGCAAGTATGTAACCCTGCAGTATGTTCTTGATGAAGTCACTGAAAGGGCCGCCTTCTACTCCAACTGAAACTTAAAAGAACTTGATATTTTGGGGACTTTGACTCCATAGTCATCGTGTTCTCTTGCTCTTCTCTTGGCTTTTTCCACAGTGCCAAGCTTCCCTCTGTTATCTTCAGACAACACCATTCAGATGTGGATGGTCCTGTTAATGTTGCTTGACAGTTTTTTAGCACCCAATCTGTTGAGGAGCACTGCAGCCCCCTCAGGCTTACTGTTGAAGCACATTTTTGTAACATGGAGGGAGATTTACTCTATAGTCACTGAAGCCAATATTCAGAAAATGCTAGCAAGATGTCGAGGATTGTCCCCACCTCCTACCATACCTATTAAACATATCTTTCATCTGCAGGACTAGACAATATACAATCCCTCTCTAAGATGGCAATAGCAAGTCTTGTTCTGACCCTATGGTGATACGTTAGACTTGCGGAATGCTATTGAATGCATCTGAAAGTGCTGCTGAGCTTTTCTGCTAGTAGAAACCTGGCTTTTTTCCATTAGACTTCTGCTGAGCCAAACTCACCTTTGGCTGTTCTCAAGACAGTCCAAACCCAAATCCTGGCACCTTCAGGACAGGCAAATCTGGCTTGGTTTTGCTTTCAAAAGCTACTTGCTTCTCCTTTTCACTGGGCTGCAGCACAGTGTGATCAGAGAAGGGTGACTGCAGAGCTTGGAAGAACAGCGTTGCAGCATCACCAGTAAAACCAGCCTCCCAGGTGGATTTGCATAGTRTAGCTTTTGGTTCTCTGAAGATACTTCACTAAATATTCTAGGGATGGCTTTCATACTGGTGGCCCCCAGTTGTGCCCTTCTGTGGCTCGTTGTTGCTATTCTGTGCTTATGCTGGGTGCAGCAGTGCCAGGGTGGGAGGTGCTGTGCAGATCGGATGGAGGARGATTGGGCAGAGCAAGAGTTCTCCSCTGTGTGTTTTGGATAAGCCCTAAGACGCCATCTCCCAGTCTCAGGTGCAATGTTAAACAGGAAGAGTCACATCCTGAAAGTTGTATTTTCCCTTTGTAGTTGGTAGAATTGTTAGGGAAGAAGGATAAAGTGCTGACAGTTTGAAGAGCCCCCCCACCCCCATTAGCACAATGATGGCATGGTATTAGTACTGCTGTTGATAATCATACTAGTACTCATCACTTTATTATGCTTTTCATGAATAGGTCTTTAAAAAGCCTTTTAGAAGTCAGCAGCATTATCTTTATTTTACATGTGGGGTAATTAAGGCAGACAGAAATAATTAAGTAACTTGGTAAGAATGGTCATTTTAGAAAAAAAAAAGAAGATGAAGAAACTGCATAGTACTTCTATTTCTATGAGCAGCAGAGCTGATAAAGTTGCTTTCTCGTATATTAGTGCCTGAGAGCTAAATAGCTGTGTGGATGTCCAATAAAGATTGAGCTCACCCTGCAGTATGTTCTTGRTAGAGTCACTAAAGAGGACTTCTACCCTAGCAGAGACTTGAAAGAACCTGATATTTTTGGGTCTTCAAGTCTGTAGTCAAATGTGATAGAAACTGAGTGGAGGATCAGGGATTAATTGACAGGTGGAAGGACTGCATGAATCTTATTTCTGTAGGAGTCAAAGCTGAAATATGGTGTGAAGTTATAAAAGATGGCAGTAGGTTGAAGAAGAGAAAGGAAACTTCTATTTCCTCCTACTATTTAAATTCCTAATGCTGGAACAGATTTGGTCTTACCTTTAACTGGCATTTCTTTAACTTTGTCCTCAGAACTAAGTTCAGTGATTTAGGTTTATGTCATTACATCATGTGTATTTCAGAAGCATTTCAGAGCTTGATCTTGAAACACTTACTCATTTCAGTAACTCTTTGAGGTGCAGTTTTGTTAAGCTCATGGGGATTGGTAGACATCTCTCCTAAGCACATCAACTGCCCTGTACAGCATGCAATGGCAGATTTTTGTCTACTCAGTGACCTAGGATTTATAGAACTGATGGCTGTACACCACAGCAATAGTGTTGGATATGTGACTTTACCCTGCCTGTTGCRCTAGAGAATTTTGTCTCAATCCTGCAGCAGAAAATCACAATCTCTAAGCAAAATCTTCTTAYGGAACAGTTACAAATGATATTGAAAATGAAAAGGGAGCATTTGAGCATGGCATATGGTTGGAACAGAGCTCCGTTATGCCTATGTCGTCTCCTCTATCAATGTCTTTGCTACAGAAACTCTAGGCCTCTCGTTCTTTTAACTCAGTCTTGCTTTTCCTGTAGTCAGAGCAAGAACATAAATCTTTGAGAAATGAATGACTGGCTATGGTAAACAGGCTTTGTAACCAATTCTGTGGTAAACTTCRCCCCTTTTCTATTGTTTCACTTTTGGAAATGAATGAAAGAATGAATAAATTGCCTTAAAATTGTCCATTTTTTCCTTTCAAGTTTTTAAAAAACTGAGCATTCTTGAGATTCCAGTAACCACATCCTAGGAAAGGAATGGTATATTTGTAGGTTAAACTTTATATGTAGTGTCCAGACTTGATAAATGCTGATATGCTAGTTAAACAAACAAAAAAAAATCRAGTAACCATAGTTCAAACAAACAGATGCCAACAGGGCTAAGAATGTCATCACGGATCTCATAGTGAAGTTGTTAATTCTTTCTATAGTGACCCTTTTATTTAAAATATATGAGCTTACAATTTCTGAGGTGCCTGATTTCTGTTGTGCAACCTTTGAAGTTATCAAGTTGGAATATACCAGAAAGAACTGATTTTCAAAAATGGCATCTATTTTCTAGAGAATAATTCTGTTTATGACATCTGAGGTAGGGTACTAGAAATCACCTACTACTTTTAAAAAGGTCTTTCAGTCCTCTGGAAAGAGTTGTTTGACTTATCCTGGAAGTGATACCTTTCTAAAATGTGACCAGATACTAATGTCTCCTAACTTCCTCTTCCAGTATCCATAATGGAGTAATAGCAGTGTTCCAGCGAAAGGGTCTCCCGGACCATGAACTTTACAACCTCAATGAAGGAGTGAGGTGAGTGACTCCACTGGAGTTGCACAGAATATTATTTGCCAGCATGCACAGTACAATTTGCTAGCATTCACGCTCAAAATTTTTTACAGCAATACAGCAGTATGTGTTTCAACCAATAGTGTCAACTGGGCCTTAATGGATAGTTGTTGTTYAGGTGTGCCAACACCTAGCTGTGTAGTAAGAGCTGTATTCCTTCTTCTGCAAAGGAGATATTCAGCYGTGAGAATAGTGGATTATTTTAGAGACTCTCTTGAAGTACTGAATTAAAACTAAGGAAGGGAAAACCTGGACCTCATTCCTTATCTGTATTAATGAAGGCCTAAACCACTGTAGTGATGCAGTGCTATTCCTAGCTGCTAGGCCTAGCTCTGGGAGGCATCCCTGGACAACATAGAGCCTCCAAGCTGTGACACAATGCAGAAAGAAGTCCTGACTGGGGATCCCTTATGTCTAGCTTCTCCTTCCACGCAGGCAGAATATACCAGAGATGTTATAAAGCTGTCTTGTCAGCACAGTGACCTGGAAAACACAGCTTTAGGTTCCCAGTTCTTTCTCATACGGTGCTGAAATGGTGTTCATAACAGACTAAATAGAGAGTGAGGTATATAATGGGAATGTTTTTTCTAAAAAAAGATGATGAAAAAGTCATTTAAGTTATAGATACAACAAAAACTTTACCAAGAAATAAGGTGCTATCTGGCTTTATAGCACTTTAGTTATTACTGCTTATTAGAGCACTTATTATTACTTACTAAACTTCTCTCACTGACAAGGACAAGGTAGCTTGTTTGCTTTTGACAACTTGTCCCAGCACTTTGAAGAATAAGCTATAGAAAACAAACAGCACTCAAAATGATAGACAGCTTAATAAGTTCCCTAGCTGTCTGCAAATAAGAGTTTCAGTAATTCTCTTTTCCTTACACCTTATTCCCACTGCAGGTGGGACCAGGCAGTCTGACAAAATCCATATGATATCCAGAAAGCRCCAGCCCAACCTGGTACCTTTAGCTATGGAAATATCTTAGAGAAGTCCAGGCAAATGACATATGTCCTGTGATCTCTCTCTTCCCCCCTCTCCCTTTTTCTTTTTTAAATTAAAATAAAGTCATTCTTCAGCTGAGAGAAAATGACAGATACAAAAAAGAGCTTTTCTTGGATGGCTGTCAGTATGATCCATCCATCATTTTGAGTTAGTTACTGGAATAATGGTTGATCATTATTGCTCTAAGCTTATCTAGGATTCTCCAACTTTATCTGAATGACAAAAAATTATAGTGCTGGGCTGAGATTTCGTGGCCCAATGTATTTGCCCCAGGATGCTTGTCTGCTAATGAGAGACTGGAGAGGAAAAGGAATTGTCTGCTGACATCAGAGACAAATGCAGTCTTTATGGACGAACAATAGAAGTAAGATAGATGTTTCTTGGTGAATTGTGCCCAGATCTTGCTTTCACTTACCTGGGTAAATGAAACCCACCCATATGGGTTTTAACCTTGCACAATGATGGCACTTGATAATACAGTTATGTTGAATTTATGGCAACATACCAGGCAGCAGTTTTCTTTTTCAACAGGCAAGTTGATTGCTAATAGACTTTTTTTTTCAATTTATGGTGGGCCTGGATGCCATATGACAGGCCTGTTTCATGTTCTTAGCATGAGGATAATGCTGCTTTGTTGTTATCTCTGTCAGTGGTTCAATTTTGCTTCGCTTTGGGGAGAACAATGCCAGATGACTCATACCTGAGTGAATTGACTGAGTTTTGTGAAATCTAGACTATGCTAGAAAGCTACTGTCACAAACAAGGCATCAGAGGCATAACTCTCATGGTATGAATGAGCACTTGCCAAGATACAGCCTGATGTGTGAGACTGGTGGTTGTTCTTGTCGTCATGTCCCTGCAGCTCTGGGCCAAGCAACAAGATGCTTTCAGCAGCCATTTGTATTTGCTGGTTGCAGGCTATTAGTTAAGGAATTTTTCTCTGCCTGCACCTTGTCCTTCCATTCAGTGACTATGTGGAGTTTTTTTTTTTCTTTCTTTTCTAAAGCACCTCTGTGTGTGTCCCACTTC
The DNA here is from genome assembly GCF_003343005.1 of Rhea americana. Taxonomy (NCBI): domain Eukaryota; kingdom Metazoa; phylum Chordata; class Aves; order Rheiformes; family Rheidae; genus Rhea; species Rhea americana. The sequence continues at coordinate 2,672,805 of NW_028187100.1, forward strand.
ATGGTTTTTCGTGCAAACAACAAAAATGAGAAAATGTAAGTGGGCCAAGAGGACAGAGGAGACAGCTGAAAGATCTGTCRCAAGAGGAAGCCGTAGCAGTGGTATTTTTTTAAGCATATTTGTTCACACATCTAGCCACAATCCCTGTTCAAATACTATATTCCTTCTGCTTGCTACATTTTGTGGTTGACCACAGGCATTAACTTTTTTTGTACTCCAGACTATTTAGAACTGGAGCCCTTTTTCCTCACTTAAATGCAATTTAAAACATAACCAAGAATTACTGTTTTCACAGATGTCAAAAATACCTGCTGTTGCTATTTTATTCAAAATAGTTTCTTTGTGTTAATGCTAAACTTAATGCAAAAATACTGGATTCAGAAATATGACTTCAGAAGTGGAACAATCTGTGTTTCTCCTCTGATTATTTTAGATGCATGTTTCCAGCAAGTGCATAAATAAAAAGAAACATACATCCATTATTTCCACTGAGCAAAATTTGAGTGTAGAAATGTTCAGGTAAATGGCTAATGCTGTACTCTTTTCCACAGTTACAGGACAATAACAGAAATATTTTGTTTTATCATCAGTTCAACTAGAACAGATTCTGGGATACTTTTCATAACTAAACCTTGAGTATCTAAGTTGATTCACAGACCAAACGTTAGTATTTCAGCAATAATGTTATGTCTGCAATATTTGTGCATCTTCATTTTGACACGTGAATGTCATGTCTATTCAACTACTCTCTGTCAGGCATGCACGCAAACAAATTCTTACAAATATGATTTCCTTTTCTGAGCATACATCTAGAGGCTTTGTACTCTGATTATTTATGGACTGGTTATTTATTAAATCATCAGAGGGTACAAATGTTTGCACTACCATTTCCATTTCCTTCTGCTTTAGTTTCGGCTTATAAAAGCACAGGTGCCACTTCGTCTCTGAACGTTTGTTCTTCCGCTCTTTCCTCAGGGGAGTCAGAAAATAAATGTATGCTGTACAATGTGTTTATGTGATTCCTTTTTTTTGATACAGCACTGCCATAATGAGATCACTAGCTATTCTGTAGGAGTAGAAATGTATATAGGAGGTTGGTTTATTTATTTATTTATTTATTTATTTATTGCTTTGATCCCATGATCTGTGAATTGTCCCTTTCCAAAATGACAGAAGCAAAATGAACTGGCCAGAACTAGGACAGCAATCATAATACCCTGAATAGGTCCTACCTTCTCCCTCATTTAAGTCAAAAAATTTCCACAGTCTAAWTCAAAGTTTTAATTTGGGTCCTCTTGCACAGGAGAGATGTTGTTAGGAGGTCACAAAATGCAGCGCACAGCAAACACAGAGATAGAAGGGGGAAAAAAGCCATTACTGGGACTAAAGCAAATAGTTACAGCTAAAATTGCAAACATATATCAAAAAACGTAATGCTCCACTGTGTTTGGAATTCATCATAATATCCTGAATGCTGCAGTGTAGAACAAAAATAACCCAGTCTCATTTACACCAATGCCCCTTGTCACCAACTCTAGCATTAGAAAGTGGCCTTAAATATGGGGTTACATGCAGTTTGGGAAGCCCTGCTACCAGTAAAAATGAGTGTGTGATTTCAGTCTCTCTCATATTGCTATAAATCCTGAATAACTGTGCTAAAGCTAATGGAGTCCAGTAAGGCGGTGAGGGAAAAAGGTACTCTTGTAACTGAGATTGTCACTGGTGTTTGTCCCGTAAATAACTTCTCCTGAGCCCTTACCGTGTAATTTAATTGGGGATTGGCCAAGAAGGAGCTTATAATTATGGTTTGAAATGTTTTCTTCTTTTACTATGCAGCTAATCCAAAGGTCAGACAATAAAAGAACTATCTGCATATACTTTCTGTTTAGTACTTGTATTGGTTTATGTGTTTTGTAGAAATATCTTGTAGCGGGGATGAGGGTGACTTTTTCATTTCATGTACTATGTCACTTTAAAGAATTTATTTACACCACTTGAAAATCAAGGAAGAAAAAGAAGGATAGGGAAACACGGATGAAGCAGGATGTCTATATTAAGGCTAATACATATTTATAGCTGCCTCTCTTCTGAGTTTCAGGGTAGTGACTTGATGTAAACAAAGCACATTTTATTAGCATTTCCTCTTCTGAGCAAGAGTTCAATTCCAGTAAAATCACTTCTCATTTTGCTTCATAATCTAATAAGTAATAAAGTTCAAGTCAGATATATGCAGTGCTAGACTAGACTTTCTGTTCTGAATAATGTTTCAAGAACTAATTTCAAAATGAACTAAAGAAGCAGCAACAGGAAGATACAAAAAATCAGGATGTATTTTAGCATATTTTATTTGAGTTTATATTGTCATCTTAATTTATAAAGTCATTAAATAGGCAATGAAGGCCTGATATCAATGAGATACAAGCTTCATAAGAGTGCAAAGTGACTGTCATCAAAATCAGATGCACTTAAAGCTTGGACTCCTATCTGAACAGAAATCTCTTTTAGCGCTAATCAGATTTTCACCTAGATTCCACCATTGATACCTGTATATCTAGAGAAGGTTATTCAGTAATCAGAATTATCCAGAACTGAGTAGATGACAACACAACTGTTTTTCGTTAAAGGAAATTAGTCAAGGATGAAAAAAATACGCAAGCAGTGTATTGGACCCAGTTGAAAACATCGAACACTAGTGTTTTAATGTGGCCTGAGGGCCTCACTATTTGACTAGAAATTAATTAAGATAGCGTGAARTATCTGTAGTATTAGAGATTTAAAAAGCAAGAGACATTAATTGTGCTGTCAGTTCTTCTACCCTGTAAACAGAGATGCTAATGTACCTCTACCACTGCTTGGTGCAATGCAGTTCAGTGCATATAATTAACTACAAGTTTGGTGTTAAGTTCATGCACAGCTGAAAAATGGAAATGTGGTGGGCTTTTGATTTATTGGAGGKATAGTCAGCAGATAAATGGAACCTTATTTCATGTTTCTTACTGTAAATGCCAGGAATTAGCAATAGAATCTGAAGTACAGAAAGGCAAGGTATTTGCAAACRCCTGCTGAAGTCTGAGGGGAATGTAGGTCTAGGGCTTCAAAGAGTTCTTAACTTGAGGACAGGGTAGAAACTTAAGCAAAGCCTGAGAGCATGAAGTATCTTTCACTTTATGACAAAAAAAATCAAACAATTTGAAAACTGTTTGTATGGAAACTCTAGGAGATTTTAAAACAGCAACTTTATTGCCATTTTACCTAAAACTAGGTTTATCCCTCCAAGTTCAAAGGAAGAAAAAACTTTAGTGCCATCACTTTCCCATGACTTAGGCTTACTGCTGGGATCCTACCATGAGTGAGCATGGCAAGATCGGCCTATAACACCCATTTACTCCTTGAAGTAGGGGCTTCTGAGCACCCATAGGGCTTTAAGAGTTTATTGATCTCTGGGGGGTTAAGATTTTAATCTAAGGGGCTGTGATGGATATGGCTGAGGCTGGTCCTCTGGGGCTCCAGGTGGCTGGTCCTTGAGGCCACTGCAAGGGTCGTCCTCTCCCAAGTGCTGCACCAGCCTGCTGAGGGGTCTCACCATGCAGTGGACCTGCACAGATATGAGAGGCCTATAGCTCAGGCCTGAGCTGGCTTGCAAACTTTTTGTCCCTAGATAGTTACTGATAGAGTGTGCCTGAATTAAATAGGTTTCTAGCAGAAGAAGGATTTAGATGCTTACCAGAATCTGAAAACCTCTTTCCTTGTGTTTACTTTCTATTTCTGTCACAGGGTGCTATAGCATCACTGTGAACATGTTCTTAACTGTAATGAATAAGATATTGTATTTTTGTCCTCCTAAAGAGTGGCCTTTTTCTCCTTGCCCTGAACTGTCAGAAGATCTCAAGAGTCTGTGCTGAATCTTGTGGTGTTAATAAACGTCAGACTCCAACTCCTCTGGATTTTTTCTAGAAAGCACAGGGATATGCTGAACTACTTTGGAAACAAGACATATATTTGCTTACTAGTTAAATAATATGATTAATTAGTTATTTTTTAGTTGAAAGAAAACCCTAAGGGAGAGATGATAACATATACTAAGTATATATTTTACATAACTACACAAGTGATCACAACATTTGATTGCCTAATTGAAGTGAATCTTAAATAGATTTTAAATAGATAGACACATGCATTTTAAATATGAATAGATATAATTAGGTTTTAGATTTAAATAGATTTTAGATTCAATAAATAGATTCTAGATTTAGATTAATAATTTTTAAACAGAATTTTAATAACTTTTAAATAGAATTTTAACTCATTTCCTCCAGCTACTTGAGATGATCGCAGAGAGGCGGGTTTTAAAAAGAGCTCCAGGCCAGATGTGCAAGTGTTCAGAAAATGCAGCTGAGGCTAAATTTTTATAAGGTCTGAGCTCTCATTTAGGCACATAAATAATGACCTAAGTACAGAGAAGTTCTAAACATCTAGCATCCAACATGGGAGATTTAATTGACCTGCAGCTCTTCAGCAGTGCAGTGTATTTTGTCTAGGTACACTGTTGGGGCTTGCAGATGCAGTTGAATTCAGTTTCTGAATTTGAGGATAGTCAGAAATTTGTTGCATGTGGGTTGCTCTCAGATTAGTTTTTAGTTTTAGTGCAGAAGAATCATGAAATACAGAGCTAAACTATTAAATTTCCACTTGCTTTTTCACTAAAACCATACGAAACTTCATCTGGTTCAGATTCTGGCTGGAAGACTGTGACTCTTTTCCATGAAAACTGGCCAAGGTTCAGGTCTGTGACAGAATCCACAAAATATCCTCATGATTCAGGTTTCTGTATAAATTTTGTCACAGTTCCTTTTTAAAGTTATGTAGGGCAGAGATTATTCACCTCTGCACACATTTAAGACAAGCCGCAGGCTCATTTGTGCAGCCCCATGAATTGGCATACAGTGTAAAGAGCTCTCCTACATTTGGAGCATAAGGCACCAGTTAAACACTAGCATAGAAGTAGAATAACTAATGTTTTTGAAAATGTTAGATGTAGAATAGATTGCATCCTGGTTTGTCTTTGTCAAATCTCATTTTCTGTTCATGAGTATTTGAGCAACTGAACCATCTAAAAGCATAGCAGATATTTTTCAACACATAGAAATGCTGGCTGAGATGCTTAGTATTCTTAACCCAGTTTGTTCTGTTTCTGGTTATGAATTATTGACAGGCTATACTCATATGAAAATATTTTGCTGTAGCTGACTTCCCCTTTTCCATGTGCTCCACCATTAATACGATTTCTTGATTGCATAGATCCTTTTCTTATTCCTTTTAATACAGGCAACTATTGAAAACAGAACTGGGATCCTTTTTTACTGAATATCTACAGGTAGGCATGTGTTCTTTCATTTAATTCATTTTTTTTTAATATGCAAGGAACAAAATTGCTTCACCCAGTCTAAATGCTGATCTCAAGCCCTTTGATATTAGTTGAAGATTTCTACTGATTTTTGTGTGTTCTGCATTAGACCCTGTGTGTCATTTATGGACTAATGAGATTTGATTTTTTTTCTATGTGTATGTAATATGTGAATATATATAGTTAGATAGTGAAAAATTAAGTAGTGGAATAGATTTATGCAGCCAGTGGGGTTTTGTATGAAATTGTTGTCTTTCCGTAGGCTCCAGACATTTTCTTTTAGCTTTAAAATTTAAGCTACTGAATAAACCTGTTAAGTTCGTTGTAGTATAGTAAATAGGAGAGCCATTTAGTAATAAGTAAATGTTGTCTATTAAAATGCAATGTTCTTTCTATTGATCTGAGACTGACTACATGCCACATGGGTCAATCATTTGGAGGCTGTAAAGCCTTCTGTACAACACAAAACAGGGGTTGTATTCTGGAAGTGGTAGGCAATTATATCATCCTTTCACAAGTGTCCCAAGGGATTTAAGAATAATGGATGTGGGAGGAAAAGTCCTTTGATGATTGATCATTAAAGTGAAAGACCTCTATTTTTTAAAGTTTAGAAAGAATGAAATTTTAAATATAATGGCACAGGAAGGTATAGAATTGAGTAAAGGTAGTCTATATTTTATTTACAGAATCAGCTACTTACAAAAGGCATGGTGATCCTAAGAGACAAGATCCGGTTTTATGAAGGTAATTTGGATTTTAGCATGGCTGTCTATGTCTGTCACGGGAGTGGCAAAATGCAAAAGCATTCTGAAGGCAGTGACATTGTTTTCATTAACTTCCTTGGATTATGGATTAATTATATCAATTTATTCATGCAATCTATTGTTCTATCCTGCCTTAATGTTTCCATTGGTTTTCTTCAAGGAGAGGTGATTGCTTAGTGCAGCAGCTAGGGAATAAAGGAAAAATTACATCCATTGGCTTTCTCCAAGGAGAGATGATTGCTTAGTGCAGCAGCGAAGGAATAAAGGAAAATTTGCTTCCAGCTTGGATTCTGTTTTTTGCTTCAAATTTAGCCTGCTCAGTATTAAGGAAAAGTGGAAGAACAGAGTGAGATATCTTAATTAACAAAAAATCTGAGCTCTGAGATCCCCGTTAGGTGAAGTATCTGGTTAAGTCCAGAATAATGCTGTTCATTGTTTTTAGTGTTATTCTGAATTCATGCACACATTAATGAGGTCAGAAAATGTCTTGTCTCACTGCCAAGGCTCCATTTGTCAGTCTGMACCTTATGGAGGAGTCGCCTTATGGAAGTAAGCATCAAGAAAATTCCTTTTATATTTGAAACAGTGAAGTCCAAATTAAAAATAAATAAGTAGAGATATAGGGGCTGAAGTTGAGAATATAGATCACTTTCTGCTTTTTTACTTAAATCTATGCAAATCTAGGGAAATATGTTCATTAGAATTACTGTAGACTGAAAACATTTTCGCTAGTCACTGAGTATATTCCTGTCATTCCTCTCCTTGTTAGTGTAAAAGCTGCAAAAGAGATTTAAGTCACGTTAGTTTTTTAACAAGTCTTTTAAATGCAGAAAGCAAGTACTGTCCAAAAGTGCTAAAGCCAGTACATAAGTAGAGTTTTAATATAGGCAAATATATTCTGCTTGAGTAATTTCARTATTGCAGTCACCCTCATTTCATGTCCTGTGCTATTGTGCACCATTTAGATGTGCTATTAAATATACTATTTTATCCCAGATGTAGGTATGTGTCATCAGAGAGTGAAAAGATTTCTGAATATTTTATAAGATTATTGTKTGTGTAAACATCAGGGAATCCGAAATGATTTTGAGGAAATGTAGCTTCCCTTTAGCTTCCAGGGCCACCATCATAATAGCACTTAGTCTAAATACACTGTTTTAGACTATGTCTCCATGTAGCGTGGAGACAACCATTTCCATTAGTTACAGTTATCTGTAAAACTTAAATGTGACCTTTCATTACTGACAGTACAGTTGATTGGATTAAGATGGTGCTATGGGACTCACGATTTCTGATGAAAAGAAAATAGCCCTGAACACAGCAAAAAGAAAACCAATTTCACATTTCAAGTACTCAAACACTTCTAAGCTGAACACAGAGTTCCTCAATTATATAAAATAACAGCTTGGAGAGCACAAGGGGAGCTGAGCTGTAAGGATTTCAAGGCCTTCACAGCTGCTTTGTAAAACACAAAGGAAGTTGTTTTTTAAGTATCATATTGACAAATTAGATCCAGTAAACCACTAAATTCCTATTCCTTTTTCATCTGTTTTTTTTTTTTCTTGCAAGTCTCAACTCACCAAAACTGGAAAGTTTTAGAAAGATAGCGGTAATACAGGATTCAAATTCAGACATTTTTCTGACAGAATGCTTTCTGATAGCTTGCCTGGTGAGTGGGTGGTGGATGTGAGTCCTTGAGGCTGAGATAGTGTTTCCCGGCTGCAAAGGTACCACAGCTGCAGGGTCCCCCTTGTACTTGGTGGCTCCATAATTTAGACTCCCGAAATACTGCAGCAAAGTTGGGAGTGTGGAAATCCTGGGAACTCCTGTCTCAAATCCCGTCCTCAAATCCCATCTGATGGCTGGTGTTGTAGCTTCCATGAGGGAAAAATCATTCCAGAGCAGAGTTTGGAGGCGTTTTTTTCTGCAAGAAGTTTTGAAAATTTTAACATCTGTTTTGAGAGAGAAACTTTTTTTGGAAATTTCAACTATTAAAAGCACTGTGAAACTGAAAAGCACTGTGTCGATTTTTGTGTCATCCAAAACTGACTATATTGTGCTTCTCTTAAGTTAGCATTTGGATGAACTCAGCTTCCTTGAATCCAGTACATACTTACAGTAAAGGAAGGGATCTATGCCTGACAGTAGAAAAAACGTATTCTTGAAAGGACACAGAAGTCACATTCCTCTGTGTGAAAGATGCTAATCGTCAACAAATTATAGGAGTTCTTGTACAGCCCACAGTAAAAGACCTGCCTGGCAAAAAGCAGTCAACTGTGCAGCCTTTCTGAGCTGCTGCACAGAAATTCATCGCTTTACAAAACAAACTGCCCACAAGATGAAAGGAATTTGCTACAGTAAAGGCATATTTATCTCAACAGGACAATTTGACTTTGTGCAATTCTAAGAGCAAAATTTCAGAAGGACCAAAATTCTAAGTGTTCAGCACCTACATTTAGAGCAAAATATTTTTAAGGGCTTGGTTTCTATTTAGCTTTAACTTATGAGTAACTAATGTATTTAACTCGTTTTTAAATTCTGCTCTTAAGGTTTAGAATCATTACAGTTCTTTGTGAGCATAATTTCTTTGAAACACTTTTAGTATATTGACCATAAATGAAACAGTATTTTTTATTATTATTACTGTATTGTTATTACTAGTAGTAGTAGTGCTGGTACTACTGCTGGGAAATTTTTGAGCCGATTCCTTACTGTGTTTCACTAGAACTAATTAAAGACAAATTTTAAATAATTGAAACTTAGAACATATTTTTCAGATTTATACATGAATATGTAAGACACAGAGGATCCCAGTCTGATGATGCAGAAGTAACGATCTTGGAAGAGTTAACAACCCAGCAGCTGCGGTATAACTATAGCATAGTGTAGCATGGTGATTCAGATTTGTTACTGAAAGCATTTAAGCCATTGACCCAAGAATAAATCAAGAGCAGCAGATATGCCAAAGCTGGTGCTATTTGTCAAGCACTTAAAAAATGCAGCATGATCAAACATCCTGTAATAAAGATCAGTACTTGACTAACTTTGATTGTAGATGCTTTCTTGCAAAGTCTGTTTCTTTGTGTGTGTGCGCAATACTAGGAAGAGTGCTCCCTGAGTGGGGCACTAGGTAATGCTATAATACAAATATTAAGGATAATATTTGATTCTGATACCAGTAGTGATCTTGACTGATTGGTATTGAATTTGCTTCTTGATATGCTATACTGTCTTACCTGAATGCTTCATGTATTTATCTCTTAATAGCTGCTGGTGGAGATGTGGTGGAAATATCTCCCATCACAGTCAGGCTAGGTGCACAGGGACAGTAAACACCTTGCCCATCACCTAGGCCAGCTGGGGAAACAGGGATTTGAAGCCAGTATTCAGCTGTTCAGCCCAGATTCCTCTCCCATAGATCTCCAGCTCTCGCGTTGGTCTCTGTTTTTATAAAATATTCTCTGAGGGACTTAGTGTCGAGCTTAGTTGTAAGGGCTTGGCCAGAGCTTCTCTGATCTCCAGGAACCTGCAGAGGCTTCCAGGTGGCTGCAGCTGGAGTAATAGGTGTGAGGACCAAGGAGAGCTCAAGTCATCAGTAGGTTTTCACTGCATCCAGTAACAGGAAAAAGCAGAGCCTGCAGCACCGTTGTCTTCTTCCGCAGATGTTATATGAGGTTTTCTATGGAAGGGAAGATACAGGGAAGTGGGGAGATAGATCATAGGGGCATTGTGCAAGCATCCCTGCAGAGACAGGTTTGCCCTGCTCCCTCTCTGGCTAAGAAGGCAGAGTGTAGCAATGTGGCAGAGATTTCTATGGAGAGATACGTCCACATTTAATCTTCTGTGTCCTCCTCCTGCTGCTCTCCTTGGCAGACTTGTCCAGTACTATTAGAATAAGAGGAGGAGGAGGTGATCTGCGCTACTATTGCTTATTTTTTGCAGGATTTCTCTGAATAAACTTTAACCTCAAAATCTCCAAGTCTACTAAAAACACTAGATGTGTGATATGAAAGACATAAATACCGAATGATCTGATATACTGAAAGGAATACAAATTCCATACTACTACAAGTATCTGGTAAATGATTCATCTTTGTGAGTAACTAGCAGATTCACATTCTTTCCTGTGTTTCTTAGTCTTTGCAGATTACTGATTATAACCTAAACAGATCACTAATTTGTTTTGTGTTTTTGCAGGGCAGAAACTACTGGATACCTTAGCTGAAACCTGGGATTTTTTCTTCAGTGATGTTCTGCCCATGCTTCAGGCTATTTTCTATCCTGTGCAGGTGAAAATTTACTCTATTACTATAGAATCTTGAAAAACTGGAAAAAGCAACTTTACTGGTTCATCAACAGACTGATGCAATCCTTAACTCTCTCCTCTTGGGCCAACTTCCCAGTGCCACTGTTCTGTATAGTCATGCCTTCCAAATCAGTTAATTATGAAACCAAATTTAGAAGTGCTTGGGTGAAAAGATGAAGGGGAATTTTGAAAATAGGAAGTTTGTGCAGGRAGGATGGATAGTCCTTATGACAACTCATTCTAAAAGGAATAAAAAGGATATGAACAATAAACTGAAATATATACACAGCGAAATAAATTCAACTGTGTTGACTTCAGCCTATGTCATACATCTCTGCCATGTAAATTTTTCTTTCTGAAGAATCTTCACTGTTGAAAGGGGATTTTATTGCTGAGGTCAAATTCTCTGCTACTGTAAATGGATACAAGGATAATAGTCAGTGGAACTGGACCAATTTACATTATAATAGAATTTGACTCCAAGTAATTTTAAATCCACTATAGATACTTGATCTGATTTGGATGAAGGCTCAACCTTCTAGTTTAGTGAAGGTATACATCCAGATAAGTGTTGCTTATCACTTAAGTCCCAATGAAATCTGTAGCAGATAGGTATCTAATCGAGCTTCTGGAGCTGGTCCTAGATGCCTACTGAATTCAGTGGGAGTTAGGTGCCTAAATATATTTGGGAAAACTTTGTAAACATTCTCGCATTTTTCCAAGTGAACTTTATATCTAAAATGACTGTCCAATTATTAGTGATATCATTTATATCTGCAGTTATTTGCAGGAGTGAGATCTTAATTCTGTGGAAAAGTTGCAGTTTTACAAAAAAATTGATTCTAAAACAGAAGAGATCTAAAGACATTCAGGTCTGGATCACCCACTGACTTGTGTCTTGTCATCCTAGAAAGAGGATGATAACTGAAAACCTATTAGAACACCAGGTTAGATTTTCGCAAGTACCACGTGATCTAAATTCCAGTCTACCTAATGATATAGGTAGTAAGAAAATMTCAGTAAGATTTTCAAAAACATTTAACTAAATTAGAACTCTTCTAGATGTTTTTGAAAATTGCACCAAATACCTCTTTTCCCTGTCATGTTTCTGCGGCCTTTGAAAATAATTTAGCAGCACAAGTCTCCTCATCTTTCAAGTGGAAATAATAGCTTGAATTTTTGAGGGAGCTTGGAGGGAGTAAGAACCCCAAGGCCTATGTAATTTCAGATGGATCTAGGTGCCTTATGTTTTAAGGTTAGTCCCAAAAGCCCGGTTTGTGCTTTTATGCTCTTGGAAATACCATTTATTACTAGTTAAGMAGGTTTGGGGCCTTCCTTACTTCAATATAAATAACTACACTAAGTGAAAAGAAATGGTGGGAGTGTCAGAGTTCTTTATCCTGAATTAAGGTAAGTCAACATGAGCTGAACACCAGACCTTCAAATGGTAAATATTTGGCTGGCAGCACTCAGAAATGCAGGCAGGAATATATATTTACAGCTGCATATACCCAAGGAGTAACCCCTGATCTCAGCAACTGGAGTGGTTTTACARCTCCTCAGACATAAGGCAAGTGGGGTTAATCTCTGCAGGCAGAGCTAGCATCATATTCTTCAGATGAGACTTTTTTTAGTGAGATGTGATTCTTATACTGCAAAAAGATGTCTTTGAAAATGCAATATGAAACGTCAGCTCTGTTCTTGCCTTATATTGAATTTTCCCAAACTCTGAAGAGAAGCAAGATCCACAGGCAGGCTAGGGCCAAGATTCACAACAGTATTTAAAGAGCACATGCCCAGCCAGGAATTGAAATCTTGAGAAATAATGGAAATTCCACCCTATCTTTTTAAATTTATTATACATTTCATTCCTTTTGAAGAGTCAGAATAATTCTTGCATGTTCTGCTCTCAGGTGAGATTCCCCTTCAGCTCCTCCCACTGTCCTCATAGCCAAGATTAGTTTTCCTTGGTAAATATGCACTTGATCATTGTCTGTAGCATTCAATATCACAAAATCACTGTGAATGTTTGGTGCGTTGTTTTGTGTCCTTTGTCAAATTTCCTCTGCTTTGCACTCATTTACTATTCTGGTAATCCTTCAGAAGAGGAGGAAACAATTTTGACTCAGGATTTTGACACTCATTTTTACACAGCTCATAATCCATTTTGTTGTGTTTCTGTTCCTAAGGGGAAGGAGCCCTCCGTTCGACAACTGGCTCTTCTGCACTTTAGGAATATTATTACCCTCAATATTAAATTGGATGATGCATTATCACGTTCCAGAGCCAGAGTTCCACCTTCTATTATTCAGATGCTGTTAATACTCCAGGTAAATTTGTTATTTTTCTCAAGTTGTTTTCTTTATCTGTCTTTCCCTACTGTATTGCTCAAGTCTTCTGAAGTGGCCTCTGATTTTGAACACGTTTTGGAAACTTCTTACCTGGAATGCCTGGTCCTGCGTGCAATTAAATGTCATCCCCATCATATCTAGAAATAGAGTCTGCAGAGTCTCAGATTGCGTGCCTTAAGATCAAAGGGATCTGAGAATAAAGACTGCTTTTGCAACTGCAGACCGCAAAATACTGAGTTTTGCAAGCAGGCCAATCTATGTAGTAGTAACAGGACTTCCATTAAATGCTCTGTGTTGCTGCAGTAGTGATTTTGGATATGAAGATTCACATCGGGTATAGGCAACAAAGTGAATATGCCATTTGTGATTGTATTGTAATCATATTTGGTCACTGCGACCAAAAATATTGATATAAAAACATACTAGATCAGATGCTGGTATTTTCTTTCAGTGTTAGATTGTTTAATAGGGGTGAAGAGAAACAAAAAGAGGAAATGCAGGCTGAAAGCACATTTAAGAAAATATTTTCTTAGTTAAAGAAAAACACGAGTGTGTTGAGGAGGAGAATGAAGCAGAGGGAGGGAGAGAGCCCCTTCTTAGAGAGTGAGGAAAGCTGAGACTTTCCTGAGTGGTGATTTTTTTAATAAACAAATACATTCGGAACAAATAAAAAAAATATAGTTTCTCACACTTAAAATTATTTTTGGTTCTCATATCTGGATTAGTTTTGAAGGGCTGGATGACCTAAAGGCCAGTGATGAAAATGGAGCAAAGAATAAGATTATCTCTGTTGGATCAGGAAATGATAGTTCACCCTTGCTATCACAGTGCACATATGTTGGGGTGTATAATGGTCTGTTTAACCTTGTTTTCTCAGAAAAGATACTAACGCAATAGCACTGACTGCTTGCCCCTTATCTCCCTTCTCCCTAGCCTGCCTCTCCCCTAATGCTTCTTGAAACTTCTAGCTGATTGTGGTGCAATGACAGCTATCTCAGAGATAGTAAGTTCCTATGATTTTCATGGAAATTAGTGTCTGGAGAGAGGAGAGGAGCCTCAGGGAAAAAATGGAGCATGGGCTTAACTGCATAATGAGACATCAAAGAATTCACATAATTGAGCTGTGAACTAAACTGTGTTAATAGACACCAGAGATTCCATGTGAGAGAGTACTGTCCTGAAAACCTCAGTCACAGGAAGGTTGCCTATCAGGCCCCATCGCTTCTTGCATACTTGGGTAATTTGCTCATTGGAAAGCAGACTTCAGAAGCGTTACTGCTGACAGATCGACTTTCTTTTTTATTGKGATGGAGGTTTATTTGCTTGTTTAAACTTCCTTCTTTAAAGAATCTGCATTAGCTACGGTCAGGATCCTGTTTCAAGTGAATTCAGTGGTAGCTGGGAATTAAATGACATCCTGATTTAGAAAGTTCATAGGAACTAATTTGGAGCCGCTTGCCAGGATCAGTTTCTACAACAAACAATTTCATGGCAAATCTGCTTTCTTCAACAACCGAATGTGTTAACAAAGTAGGTGCCAAATCCATTCTCACTGCAAGACTGTTGATGGAAATCAATAATAAAGTGGAGGCAGTTTGCCCCTGGGTGTTTATTTCTGCATATGTTACCTGCAATTGTATGGCAGGGAACTGATGATGAAAGTCCTTTCTTAGCAATAGCTCTGCCARGCTTGTGGTTTAAAATCTAAAGGAAATTACAGTAAAGGGTCAGAAAATGGTCTGAGAATGAACTATTTACAGACCTAGTAGTGTTAGTCAATTAAATGGATTTCATAGCTAAGACTTTTCCCCAAAATTAAATGTCAGATTAAGCAAAAGCAAAATTTGTACATTTGTGGCATAATATTGGAATTTCCTTGAGACAGATTAAGTCAGTATGTGAATAGGGCTGGAATGGAGAGAGCAGTTCAGCTGTCTAGAAAGTACATGGTAATCTTGTGTGTGTATTTTTCCTAAACTGAGAGGAGTTGTCTTGGGGTGGGCATTGTCTAATCCATATTTCTGTCTACCATGGATATCTCTTCCATAACAAACTCAGTGACATTGAGTCTAGTTGTGTTGACCCTTGAAGAAGTGTTGAACCTGACACTAGGTTGCCCTGCTTCTGTCCTTGACAGCTTTATGCAGCTGTTACATAATTAAAATATAGGTCATATGATTCCAGACAGCAGCTATAATGTCAGCTGAAGGTCACAGCTTGACAAAGGCACATGTTGACATGCACCAGTCTGTCCTGTTAGGCTGTATTAAAGATGCAGGAGATTTTGTAATTAATGCAAGGTACAACTGGTATTAATCATGTATTAGCTTGTCATGGTGTAGTAATGCTCTGTCAGTTTGTCAGAAGACGCTTTTCTTATGGCGGGGAAAGAGGCTTTCTGAAGAGAAAACAGAAGCTGTAACGATCCTTGAACTTTATTCAGGAGGTAGGTGCTGATCCAGCAAAGCACAGTAAGCACACATTTTACCTGAACATGGGTAGTTTAATTGCCTTCAGCATGTGAGCAATTTYCTTGACTTGTGTGAGAGTACAGAGCCATTGTTAAGTTACACACATCTGTGGCTTGCTCGGGGGGCCACACTGTACCAGAGACCCTGCAAAGAGAATAAAAGAGCCYCTGCTAAAGATCTCCAGAATAAAATGGCCTAGAATGAAATTGATCCCCAGATTTAGTTGTTTGGGTGATAGTTTGTCCTTTGCATCAGATCTTTCATCTTCTGCTCTGTACACTATTTGATGGAAGTATACTTACCCAATATTTAAGACCCTAGCCTGGGACATGATATCCACACCAGTTGTCTGGCATACAGTGATTTGGCAGAGGAGATGCACTGGCATAGAAGGGTTCACTAGCCTGACATACCTCACAATTTCTCACAGAGGCAGATACCTGGTTTCTTTGTTTTTAAGACATCAAAGATAAAACAAGCAGAGCAGGAAAACCTCGTATCTTCTCTATGTATTCTCTCTTGGAAGGAAAGAAGAACCTTCATTTCTGAAATAAAACTGTTAAAACTATTGCAATAGCTAATTGTGTATCTGAAGCTGTATTGTAAGATGCCTTCCATTTAAAGAATCAGAAATTATTCCTCAGGTTAATTGTTGCACTCAGGTTCTCCAATTCAGTAGATCCATTTCTGTATCTCCCCAGTGATATAACCTGGTCTAATCATGAGCAGGTAGGCTACCAGGAAAGAAGCATTGCCCCAGAATGGATGGAAGGAGCAAAATCTTTGTGCTCTTAAGTCAGTGGGACTTTTAACAGTGACTCGAAGAAGGGGCTTCTACCACTCAAGCTTTCTGTTGCCAGCATCACCTGACCCAGTTGCAAAGGACAAGCGGAAATGTTTATCTTCTGTGGCTGCTTGTAGATGATATAAGTTAAAGTGTATCCAAGATACTCATTTGACTTTCAGGGCCCTTAAGAGCAAAGTTACGACTGAGAGAAGTAAAAGAAGAACTAAATCCACTTCTCAGTACAAAAATATATGTAGGAGCTCACATACATGTACCATGCTGTCAACAGCCTCTCCTTGATGACCTTTCCCTTTGGGTGGAATTAGGAAGCAGGAGAAAGAGAGATAAACAGAACACGAGATTAGAGAAGAWTTTTTTCCCTTATATTCTGTGAACCAAAGAGAGCAAAACTACCACCAGAGGGTAAACATAATCTGACTTATTTCCCAAATCACATATTGTGAAAGAAGCACTTTACTACTGAGACTGGAACATCTTATCTCCAGGTATCTTTCTTGAGGTCTGAGAAAGTCGGAACAGAAGAATAAAAAAGTGTTTATCTGTATCTCTTGGTTCACATCAGAATTATTTGAGTTCACAGAATCTCTCTGAGTGACCCGAGGTATTTAAAAAGCAGAGAAAAGCACAGTGCAGTATCCCTCATGGTGAAGGATGAGGCCTCACTAAACACCAGCTCTGAAGAGAAAAATAAAACCTGTGGTTTCCTTTTGGCTTCTCTGAGCTTCAATTGAACTCCCTTGCCCGTTGTCTATCTTTGTAAAGGGAGAAAAAAAATACATAAAATTGCCCAGTGGGGCCTATTATCTCTAGAATATTCCTAAACGTATGTGCAATCAAGAGCTGTAAAGAAGTACAAAGAGTGCTGTTTTTCCACCTCAGCAGCCGCACAGCAAACCAAAGACAGCATAGTGGTTAAAAACAAAACACCCTTTGCCATCAGAAGATTGCAGGGTTCTGTCTATGGAACAACAGATTTTCTATGTAGCACTGCAATGCTTGTCAAATAAGGCCAATTTATTATGGCCATAGGATTTCAAATTTGGTGATTGCTTTTCAGAGGTAGTCTTATTAAGACTCTTGAACCTGAAGCATAGATTGGACGAAGTGGTGTGTGCATGAGGTTTCAATATACTTTAATTTTTCTTTACCTTCTTAATTCCTGGTTCTAGGAATGACATGCAAAACTGGAAGCCTAAAAATAAATGTATCATACTCCCTATATAAATATAAGCCACCATATGTAAAACCTGTGTTTACCCTGGGTTGTGCAAAAATATATTTTTCTCTTTCCTGGCAAACAGATGCTTTTTTTGTGTTGGTTGCATTAACCGCATAGATAAATAAGGAGTCATATAAGATATCTTACAGCCTGGCTGGTGCCTGACATTTAATGAGGATTCCTCTATTAGTTTGTACTGAGAAACCTGAGTTTCATTGTACATGAAACTGAGAATCTGGCCCTCAAGATTTACATTTCAGAATATTCTGGGTATAAAAAAGATGCTCACTTCTAAGCAACTGTGTCTTATTTATCGTCTCTGTAAGTAAGAGCACCTTGCTTGCATAAATTGACACAAGTTTATTGCCCTGGAATGAATTTGTATTGCCGTGATTTTTAACAAGGCAGAACATTCTTTTTTTGAAGGAAAAGATCCTTTTGAAAGAGAAACTTGACGTTTTTCCTAGTGATGAGTACTTTTCATATTTGCTTCTCTTTTTCTTGGTATGCTTTTTGTTATTGTGCTAGTTTTCTGGTGCTGAGAATCATTTTGGCATGGAATTAGGAAAAATGCTGGAATTGCTTCACCTGTATCTTGGTTTATTACCTCAAGCAAGTGATGCAGATTGGGATGTGCTGTGGTAATGAGCATGATACAAGAAACTGAGAACTGACTGGAGAGTTTAAAAAAATAATGGCAGTAGTAGCCTGAGTCCAACAGCGAGGAACCAGAAAGATCTTGACATACGTTGCAGCTCTGCTGATGCCTCCCTTGCCTGGACGGTGCCGATACCCTGAGTGCTAAATACCCTGTTCGTTCTTATGAAGTTCTGCTTTCACTTGCTTGCCTATAAATGAAGAGCAATTCCCCTGCCATGAGCGGGGTGCACACATTGGTGTAAGTGGTAAGGATGTGAGCCAGTAACTGTGGGTGGCTGTCCATTTCCACTTGCAAGCTGTGGGTTTATAGTCAAGGAGGGAAACCATATCAAAGGCATTTTTCCGCTAATACTTTTAGCTCTGTTCCAAATGGCACTTATTTCAGGGTTTACCACAACTCTTGTTTCCTGTAGGTGCACAGATAGGGGGAGCAAGCATGGTTGCTGTTACTCATTCTGTAAGCTTGACTGGCAGTGGCCTTTTTGACAGTAACTCAAACTCAGGCAATATTTCTGTGAAACAGACCTTGAAAGATCTGTGCTCAAGTGGATCCTGCTTATAAATAGGGCCAGTGAAAGCCAACTGGCATATAATAAGAACTGTTTTCCTTTTTAAATTGGGTAGTCACTAAAACTGTCTATCAACATACACCACAACACTACGTGATTCCACTTCTGTAACCTTAAGCAGTGCAAGAACAGGAAAGAAATCCAAAATGTTGTAGTTGTTCTGGTTTTGCTGTGTATATACCTGTCTCATGTGCACTGTGGAATAATAACACTTCACATGCGCCTCTTTTCCATTCTCCGAATAGAGAGGCAGTGTGCTCTAGTTCTAGGGACCATGACCACAGCCCTGTCCATTCTCACTGAACACAGCTGTTTTAGATGGCAGTTTGCATCAGTGCAAACTCCTGTTGCTCGTAGTGCATTTTCAGAGAGTCTCATGTTAAGTCAAAAGTCACCTCTGTGGAGAATGCAGTCAGTTAACCAAAGATACAGTTGCAGACTGATCTGGTCAAACAGGGGTTGTCTAGACTGCCCTGGGTTACGCTGTCACCATTCATCAGGTGTTTTGCAGTTGCTGCCCATATGCTCTCTTGCACTGCAGCAAATGAAAAATTCTTACTCGTCCTCCTTCGAATTACCCAGCATTTGTCTCAAAGCTAGAGTCAGTGTGCATAAAGTTGCAGCACAACTACATAACACACCTAAGACTATTTTAGCTCATAGTAATGTACTTGTGCACCTTTTACTAAGAGGGAGTTGTTTCTACTAAATTAAGTTAGATATATGTTTAACCTGGACTAAACCAAGTTGTCCTTATAAAAATATATGTCCACCCTGAATTTTGCTTCCATTAACAAAAGCAGGCTATTAAAACCTGTACAAGTTTATAGATAGAGAAATCCTTAACTAATGAAAATGAATTAGAGTTAAATCAGTAAAACCATTCTTAACATGAATTACAATGTCCCTACAGAGCCGGTAATTGCACTGGGTAGGAGGGAGAAGGTTTTTAACTAATTGCATTAGTTGGTACAGATTTCTTTTGTACCAACCCATTTTGGCCTCTAGACTAAAAAACTGGCATAAAAGATAGGATAGCAAATTTGACCATTGAAAAACTCGGAACAGGAGATGCCCCCATGGTGCATGAATCCTTTGAGGCAGGGAGCTTTAATACATGGATTGCCTGCAGAGGGAACATAAGAAAGTTAATCTATGCTACCTTTTAAAGAAGATTAATTAAAACTCATTAAAGCTCTATATGGACATTCCTTTTGAGAATTAAAGGACTAAGAAGAGAAGCAAGTTAAATTAAAGACACTTTAATTCTAAATCAGAGGCCTAAGCATAATTTATCTAATCAGCTTTCTGGTCTTAATTTAGTGAATATAATTTCATTTTCTTGAGGGTCCCTAGACTGACCCATCTGGGAATCTCAGCTGTTGAATTGCCCAGAACACTGCATCAGTGGTTTCCAAGCGATAGCCATCACTTCCAAGTGATTTATGGTTGGCTGTAGACCTGAGAGTTGTCCCCAGTGATAGTGTGCCATGGGTGGTATCTACCGGCTATGGCAGTGGTGAACCCCTGCACAGAAGGGTAAGACGCTTTGCTCTGCATGACTGAGTAGCTTTCCTGCAGGTAGCACCATTAGCTGGTGCTGTGGCCAGGGTCACTGTTTTACATCCTGTTCTGGATTGCACTGATTCACCTGGCAGTACTCACAAGAAGCTAATAAAAACAGCAAAAATCACTTTTCCCACAACAGAAGGCAGGCTGTGCAGGGCTGTTGTGTAGTCTTGCATGCTTTGGCTTCCCCACAGTTTGGGGAGAGGAGTCTCCACTGGTTTGCAGTGAAATCTGTTCCAAGCTGTGAGTGCAGAGATGCTCAGGCAGTGTCTTGCCCAGGTACTGCAGTTACACTGCCTTCATGCTGCCAAAAGCATTTCAGTTGAGCACAGGACAAGCAGAGCAGCTTCCCACCAGGAGAGGCAGCCCATATGCCACTTCTTCTCCTGCTCCTAGAGCCTTTCCAGCACAGTTGTGGCACCAAAACATGCTGCAGCGCATGGGAGTTCTGGTGCCTGCTKATAGCACAGCTCCCTCATCATCATCTCACTGCCTGCATCTGCACCTTTCCCCTTCCTTCACGTTTCCTTCTGACTTTCGCACCCACTGTCCCCATTTCCTTCTCCCTCTAAGCAGCAAGGAAAAACCCAGAGAGGGAAAGCGCAGTGGTCATACGGAGAACAGCTGAAAGCCCGTCCTTGCAGGCAGCACTGTTTCTGATCGCAGTTTCCCCTCCTGCTTTTGGTTGTGCCCCTAAACTAGGTCAAGGCTGAGAGTGACCTGTGGCAGGTGCGGGCACACAGAGGAGGGGAGCAGYGCAACTGCCGAGCCAGCCAGCGGCATGGCACTCGTGGCCCCAGCGGGCTGCACAGGGGAAATACAAATGCTCTGAAGCGCCTTTTGCCTTGTAGAAAAGGCGAGCTGGAGCTGGTCGCAGTCACTGGCAGGCAGCCAGCACCAGTCTGGTACAGTAAAACTGACCAAGGCACTTCCAGCTTTCCTGGCAATAGAAAGTGGGAGGTCCCCAGACAGCAGAGTTCATGCAGTGTTGTGAATGGGAACTTTGTGGAAAAGTCCTATATAACTACAGAGGAGCACAGCAAGTGATTTTCTGTATAAATAATTTAGAAGCAACTCTGACAACTATTTCTTTCAATCAAGAGCGATTTTTTTCYTTTGGATTTTTGGGTTTGGAGTTCTGTTTTTKGGGKTTTTTTTTCCAAATTGTGCTATAGAATTTTATTAGAGGACGATGTTTCCATGTAAACCATCTTGTTGATTAAGAAGAATTATGTAAAATTTCCTATTCTCTGACTTTTCCTCAGAAGAGGCATTGAGAAGCAAAAGAATTGTGAAAGATAAGCAAGTTATATTTCCTCTCTCCTGTTACAAAATGCCATCTTAGCCTTGTCAGCAAGCTCCTCTGGTCCCATTCTGCTGCAGCTAGCCTCTGTGCCCAGTGGGGATGCAGGGCTGTTCAGCATCCTCCATCCCCTAGTTGAACTGGTACAGGATGTGGCAGGGAGGCCACATTAATCAGCATGAAGGGAGAAGCAATCCGTACTGAATGGCTCAATGTGATTTCTGAGCATCTGGAGGAATCAGTCCTTGTTCCTTCTTGCCTCCTCTGTAATTGCCAAGACGAGCAGGTGGTGGCGTGAGATTTGTGCAGGGAGTAATTGCTCTGTGGTGTATTTTTTCCAAAATAAAAGGCCGTGACAATCTGCAAATGATAGGGAAGGGATTGAATGTGTCTCTCAGAGTCATCATTTCTTCCATGTTGAGCAGATAAGGTTAATTGTCATTCACTGGTAATTTCACATTCATACCCTTTGTTCCCTTGTAGCTGCAGAAATAACAACTATGTGACACAGTGATATGCAACATTTACTGTGAAATTCATTAGCTTGCCACTCCTTGATAATTACAAGCAATTAAAAGGTAAACACTTAATCATGTGACTGGACAGAATTCAGATTATGTTCTTTGATTTAAATCATTATCTATTAGGAGCCTTCTGTTGTTTCCAATGAGTTACTAGGTAGCTTCAGCAAAACTTCCTGCACTGTGAGGTGGTGACTATGTGATAGGTCACCAGCTCCAGTGAGTCACACTTTTGGGCAGTCACAGAACGACTGTGCTAACTGTGGTGAACCTTGCTGTGAGTGAACTTGCTTGCCATCAGGACAGGGTTTTGCTGAGGACCAACCACTCATCACAAACAGGATGTGAGCAGCAGGGCAGTAAGCAAGAGGGAGTGGGTAAAGAAGAACAGGGCAGGCAACGCTGTCCGCCTTTCCAGGAGCACTGTGAGCACTGCTGTTGCCACAAGCTCCCAGCTCTGGCACTCATAAAAATGGAGCCAGAGGCCTCTGTTTTGAAGTTAGTAGTAGTTAGTTATTGCTCTCTAATGCTAATCCAAACACAGTTTTGGAAAAAGCAACCATATTATAATTAAGCTGACGTTGGCAAGAGGAATGTCATCCTTCAACCTGGCTGAAATCTGTCAGAGCAGTATTTTGCAAAATACAGCTGTTGTACTCAAAGTGGCTCTTGCATAAAATCAATTTAATTTCTTTTCCTTGAGCAGTTAAAGGCTGTCAGATATTCCCATTTCAGGGCTCCTTGTACCTCCAAGCCTGCCTTCTTGCTGACATGGACAAGAGCCTTCATGTGCTAGGTGCTATATAAACACAACGAAAATTCGGTCTCTGCTCTAAAGATYATATAGCGTAATGCAAGACGCGGGAGATTTATCTGTGCACACAGATGGGGAATACAAGGAAACGAGACAAACATGAGAGAAACAATTTTATGACGAATAAATACATTGGTGCTCTAGTTATCGAAGTGTCTTTTAGAGAGTAAGCGAATGTGATCTTTGTACCCTTATTGCGGGTACAAAACAATTGTTGAGCTCCAAGGAAAAGATAAATGCGTCATTTCTTCTGTATCACTCATGAGCCTTTATTGTGGTTTATTGTTTAGTTGAAGAGAAGAAAACTTCTGAAGAAACWGTGGGGTATTTTCATTTTCGAAATGTCTGAATCACACAAGGACAGATGTTTAGATAGTGTGAAGCTAATGCAGCTCTGTTAAAGCCAGTTTATGCTGGAGGAGGAATTAGGCCAATAGTTTGGTCTGAAAAATTCTAGAATATGGTTATATATTTAACAGTGTTGTTCACATTTAAAACAAAAGCACACAGAAAACTTGTTCTGTGGAGGTGGCTGTGCGATACGTAAAATAAAATAAGGATCAGTCATCTTTGAAAAAGTTACTTCCATTTCAGTGGGACTGGGAGGCAGATCGGGGTGTTTATTCCAACTACACAGATTTCCATTTCATGTTGATCTCCAATAGTTGRTACAAGATGCTGAATTTTACCACATAATGGAGTTGTCAGTGTGTGTGTCCTGAGAGATGACTGAGACAAAGAAATGAAGATCAGCCTTTTAGAACCACTTCTGATCATCATGTCCTTAATCCATGTACTATCTGCATTTTGAGGGTAGATAACTCAGCATTGTCTGGTTGTAARTCCGTACTTTTTGTGCTTACATTTGTTACCTCTTTAGTTTCTGCACTGTGGGACTGAGAGAAGGTGTCTGTGCTAGATCCAGTCAGTTATTTTCCARGTGCTTTGAACTGGCAAACACTCATTTATTGGAATTGAGTTGTTCTATAGGAATGCATTGCATTCAACAAAATGCCTGCTGCAAGCCAGGAGGGCACGCCAGGCCCCGGCTTACCTGGGGCCCAGGCTCGCAGGCTTCCCGTGCTCGGGATTTGTAAGCTAGACCTTAGACCTCCCCGTGTAACTGCATAACAACGAAGTGTTCGCTAAGAGCTATGGAGCTTGGTTCGGCGCTGTCCCTGCAGATTGCTTCCCAGCTGCCCAAATGCCAAGCTCAGGGCAAGCCACCGTGCTCAGTGGCCGGTTGCCCCAACTGACACTTGCCTGGGGATTTTTCAACTTCTCACCTTCTGAAGTCAGGATTTGTAGATGATCCGGAGGATGCTGCTTTCTGGCTCACAGGAGTGAGTTGGTGGTGGTGCAGATTATGCCACCAACAGAAGTAGCAACAAAAAAAAATCTGGAAGGCACAGATGATGTCTCTGCACAGTCTATTCAAGCGTATTTCAGGAAAAAAGAAAATTTATGGGGTCGGTTCAGTTCCTCACAAAGGATGAAGCAGCAGGGAGTATGCTGAAGGATGAATAGTTATTAATGATCTAAAAGGCGAGCATGTTGTGAAGGGCACTATCTGGAGCAAGTAGGTAACAGCAGTCAATTTAACATTTGCAGGTCTTCAGAAGCATTTCTTGGATGTCTCTTCAAAAGAGCTTGGAGAGATTGAGGGAGGGCTCTGCCATCCTTTTTCTGTCTGAGTTCCAACCCAAAAATAAATGCACAATAGATTTTCTTTTAAAAAACAAAGGTAATTGGGAAAAAACTCAGAACCAAGACTAGGTAAAAGACTTGAACGCTCAGAGTTAAAAATCTTCAATTGCCCAGCAAGATCAGAAGAGTTTAATTTATATAGATCAGTGAGAACTTCAGGAGGGAGCCTAAGAGGAAATGAGCTGCTTTACTCCCTTGAACAATAAATATCACATCTAATTATTTGGTAACTTGCAGGGTAGTCTCCACATGGGGCTGCGCATGCTCTGCTGTGTGCTTATGTGGTTGTCTGCAAGGGTAACGTGGCAATGCAGCAGCATCTGTAAATGCGGACAGACTAACTCCCACTCAGAGTTATCCTATAAACAGCTCTGCAGAGATACTCACCTATGCCTAGATTCATGTGGTTGGTTCTTTCAAAGTCACATTAGCTTATTTGACTGGGATGATTTTACTTCTCTTCTGTGCCCAAGGGAGCCACTTAGGCAGAAATCAGACAACCTATAGCCATAAAACTATAAAAAGCAGAAATGCATACCATTATTTTTGGTATTTTTGGTGGATCTTTATTAGCAGTCTGGCTGTTCAGCTTCTGCAGGAGTCTAAGCAGCACATTTAAATCTCAAACTAACTTTCTTCAGTCAGTTCATATCTTTTCCTTCAGTCTTTATCTTCTGCCCTGTCTTTTGCAATCCTGTATAAAATGTTTAATAATTGCTTAAAGAAAAATAATGTATTGGATTTCTGTGGATAAAAGGAAGGCTTTTCTTTTCCTAGTGTTTGATCCTGTCTGAGAAGAAAAATCCTATTGCTATCTTTCTGCAGCCAAGCCATTTTGAAAAACTCTCACTAACCTAATGCAAACCATGTCTGGGTGTTTTGTCTTACTTATCTTTTGTCTGTGTCTCAGTATCACCAATAAAAGGAAGAGAGAGACAGAGCTGCTTCTCACACTGACACTGACATAACTTGGCACTTGCTTAAGATTAAAGTGAATGTGACAAGATCTTTATTTCTGAGGCAGTTGCAGGGATGTGAAGTGCTGACTTCTGTCAATACTGCCATGGCAAGCCTCCCTGCCTCTCCCTCCTGTGAGCGCTGTTGCTATGAGAAAAGAGTAGGGTAGAGATGAGACCAGGCATGATTTAACCCTTCAAATATTCTAGGCTTTCCAGTATGCCAGTGTTTTCGGCTAATACGATGTAAAGAAAAAATGATGTGAGGCAACACTGCCAGGGGTTCTTAAGGTATATGAAGTATATGGCTGCATAAGTCTTAACACATGCAAAAAGCACACCAGTGCCTAGAAAAGGACATGTAGCCCATACAGGCCATGGCCTGCAGCAGGTATGAACCAGTAAAGCTTCATTAACATAACTGGGATTATTCTTATTCTCTAAGTAATGTTTGTTACATTTCCTCCATGCACCAGATGTCTGTTTGCAAACAGACAAGAGTGTATTCTTAGAGATTGGCTGAAAATGGTCCATCATAGATTATTAGCCTCCACTGGGCTGTGGTTTTTCCCAGAGGAGGGAGACTCTTTCCTTACAACTTGTTGCAGCCTGCAAAGGTGTGCCTCCATCTCCCTGAACCCTGGCATGTTTTCTCACTCTGCCTCTGGTTTGCTGCAGAGAAGCCCACACAGATGAAAGGACCCATGTAGTTTAAGTGAATCAGGTTCAGCTTAGTCAACACAGACTCAGGCAAAACAAAATTTAGTCCCTGCTTGAAGCCGTTTTGTCTCTGCTTTGAGTCTGTTTCCTAAAGGTTAAGAAATGTCAGTTTTCTACTTGGAATGAAAGTGCCATAAGTCATTGAAAAAACTTTGGAGGAAGTGACTGAAATTTTCTATCCAGGCTGGCAAGCAAGGATGAATGGGTTAGAAGTAGGACCTGGAAGTTTAAGCTCCTAGTCCTCAGTGACACTCTATTCCCCACTAGTTTGATACAGGGCATTCCTTCTATCTAGCTGTCTTTTCAAAAGGGAGCTATTGATCTTGTAGTCCCTCTACAAGTGAGCTGCAAAAGTTTAACCCAAATTTTTAATGGGACTTGTAGCTATCACATGGAGAGTCCTCAAGAAATCCTGACCCCCATTCRAGCTAACAGGAGAATTCTGTTGACTGCTTCAGAATTTCATCAATATATCTGTAAAAGTTGTTCTCTGGATTTCATATCTCTTCTCACTCTGTTTCCAACCTTCCTGGCTTGGGCCAGACCACCACTTGATGTGCTCAGAATAGTTTCACTAACTGCAACTCATGTTCAGAGTTAAGCTGAATAATTATTGCCAGCAGTCTGATCCTTCTCGGTAGGATAACAGAAGTCACCACTGCACTTGCTCACCTTTTGAATAGGAAAGATGCAACTACATAAGGAAAATACTTAAATCTATCCTCTGTTCATGGGGATTCAGTATCTAGACTGTTTTTTTTTAATTTTATTTCTAGAAAGCTAGTAATCTTGTCAGTTATTAACCATTACCATCTCTGTGGTTAAATAATTTCTAGCACAGATTGGTTATTCTTAAGGGCTATTGCAGTCTCCCATGCAGCAAGTTTTTACATTGCTCCTTATCAGAAGCAGGCACAGTATTCTGGAAAAAAGCCTACACTGTGCATGCCCTATTTCTTATTTTTTTCCATACACTTCTCCTGCTTATCATTGTTAGTGACAAAATGTTGAGTTTTGTGAACTTTTGGGCTGATACTATATGGCTGATTTTATGTGCTGTGTTTTCCTTGCTGTGAAGATTACAAAGGCTGAGAAGAATCAGTTATCAATCTAATGACTTCATGTGTAAACAAAGGCCAGATGCTGACCCAAAATGCGATAGAAAAGCTCCATTTATATAATACTGAGGAATTTGCTTTGCATGGATTCCCATGGAGCAATGTGGGCAAATGCCTGTGAGGAGGCCCAATGTGTTCATGCACTCAGGGCTTCCTGATTTTGTGTTGGAGCCTAGCCAGTCACTGCAGTGGCTATAGGAACAAGATCTTTGAGTTTTTCATTTGTGGTATAAGTTCAGCTGAAGATGAAGGAAATGTGGGTGGGAGCTCCCCAACGATGTTACTCTGCAGTGCAGTGAGAGCAGCAGCTCTGAACAGCTGCGTCCAGGAGGAGGGATTCAGCTGCTGGGACAGCAACATACTGTGCTCCAACAGGTGCTGCAGTCGCCTCCAAAGCATGAAGCCAGAAGGACTGAGTCAAAAAAATTGGCACTCTAAGGTGTCAGAGTGCTTTAGAGATGACGGAAATTCTGCAAATGTAGAGACCACTCCTAAAGCCTTTTCTTAGCCAGATAATCCTTGATGTAACTTTCGCTGCTGTAGTTTTGTGTGTGAACATTTCAGAATAAGGCCTTTTGGGGATACGTTTTCTTTTAATTTTTATCCTGACTATTTGTATTGGAGTGGTTGGTAACAACTAGATGATGCTCTAATACATCTGAGGTAAAAAAGCTGCAAGATATTAAATGTAGGCATATGTGAGATCCACACGTCTACATGAAGGACGCAGATGCCAGTGCAACCCCTAATGTAACTAGGAGCCTTTGCTTCACCACAGGTGGTGCAAAGGAGGAGAACCAGTGGCCCCATGGTCTCCACTTCTTCCTCTCACTAATTTCATACCCGCGCTGAGTTGGAGTTGCTCTTGTGTTGCTCAAGTTTTGTGAGGTTTGGTATTACGCAATGAAAGATATTACACATGCCAGTCAGATAACAGTTAGTCATGGCTTGTGAGGGCACCATTTATCCTATGTCTCACGAGCAAGGCTGCTTCTGTCTCTTGGACTAAACTGAGAAGCAGATCTTGCTGTTTGTGTGGTCACCAGGGTGTGCACAGCAGTCTGCACACCCTTACCAAATCTCTGCCAGCAGTGTTGTCTGAGTAACATGCATTTTCACTATAGATATTATTTGGTGTCTGCCTTGCAGTATGTCATATAACCTTTAATTTCGGGTTTTCCTGTGAGTAGTTGGGCAACTATTAATATCCAGTATTTGTCAGAGTATCACCTCTGAATGTGTGTTTCTGTCAGTCATACTGACCTGTGGTCTGTTGCCAATTAGGAAAGAAATGCATTTCCTAAAGCATTTTTCTTTMCTCCAAGGAATATGCTGCCTTTAAGCAAAAAATAGTAACATTTCTTAGCTGTTTTCCTGTGTGGTTAAGACAGGGCAGCTTACAAGCCCAGGACGTGTCTGCATTTGGGCCTGACTCTGTAAACACTTCCTGCAGTGTGTTTCCTTTCATGCAGCACCTGGTCAGGACTGTGTCAGCAGGCAGTAGGTCCAGGCCTCTTATTGGTAGGCCAGGATGGAGGCCAGTGGTTAAGAACATCCCAGCAGACCCATGCTAAAGATGCCCCAGCACACCCAGGTTCAGGGTGTGCTGTTTGGACAGTGAGCTGAACCATACACAGCTCCTTTCTGTCCAGCAAACAGAGGACTTCATTCTTGGGATTGTCAAGTCAACAAAAGTACTGATTGCTAAAATGACTTTCTGAAATAATCCAGAAGCCTGGCTTCTGCTCTTTGCTTTCCTGAGTCCTGTAGGTGATTACCCAGGATCTAGCTCTCAGCTGTTACTGCTCCATGTCCCCCATGGTAGAGCTGCACCAACACACTAGGAGGAGTTGTGCCTCCCTCAGTGCCCTGTCAGCTGCTCTCTGGCAGGGCTCTGGGCTTAGCTTCAGAAGATCTGCTTGCTTTGCTGGGCCTGACCTAGGGAAAGACAGATTTTATTTTGCTTTGTTTTGTTTTACTGTTCATTAAAAAATCATCCAGCAGTTTGTCGTGGTTGAAATAGGAGGCTATCTTCTGTGCCAGTACTACTTGTGAAAACATTCTGATCAACTGAAACATTTAAGAGAACTACAGTTATTTACTCAATTACCGGCGTAGCCATCAGCACATCTAAAGTTGCAGGCTGAAGTGAAGCATTTCCTGCCCTTATATCCAGTTGCTGGAGCACGCTTAGATGCTGGAGATCACTTTTCAGAGGTGCAAGTRTAATTTATTATGTAAATGGCTTTTAATATTCTATGGTAAAGAGAGAAGTGAAAAGCATCTGATGGAAATCACCTTTTCTGGATAATATTAGTGGTGGATGTTATTAGTCAGAATTGAAAATTTTAAAAGACCTATGACCTGTTCATAAATACTGAGAAAAACATGAAGTTATTGTTGATCAGTCAGAAGCAGTTTTGTGTTTAATAGTGGTTTATGGTTTTCTCATACACAAATAAGTGAGGAGTGAATATTTCACACATAAATGAGTTGCATGAAACAACTTCCAGTTGTCTAGAACTGAAGCAGCCTGCAGTAGAGATGAACATAGAGAGGCTCAGCAGAGGAGCTCAGCAGATGACCTGCAGTTTGCACAGGGCCTGAAAGAGGAGGAGAAGTGAAGGGAGCTGAAGAGTTAAAACAAAAGGAGTACACAGATAGTACACAGGGATAAGAGATACAAGAGTCATGGCCATGTGGACATCCAGCTAAGGCACTGAAGTGGCATAGCATGAGGCAAGCATCAACAGAAGGCAACCAAGAGAAGCAGATAGCAAAAAAAATAGCCAGCAGCTAAGTTTATTTCTAGCCTTTTGGTGTGCATAAGACATCCTCTTCAGATGTGCCTGATTCTCAGAGGATGTGACAGCTTTAGCTCTAGCCTTTTTCTCTCCAGGTGTTGTGATATTATATGCTCAGTTCTCTTTTCTGGTCMCTAGCCTGTGATCAAGAGGGTGATACATTGCAAGGTTTGTAGGGTAAGTCATGCTTCCACCAATGTAACCCACCCATCTCCAAGATTTAATAAAGTTAGATGAAGTGGTAAACATGCCTTTCTTTTCCTTATGCTTGCTCTGCCGACTAGAAGTACATGAAAGGAAAATTTCTTCTTTATTCTACTTAGTTCTTTGCTAGCAAGCACTTATGAGGAAGTGTTTTGCAGTCCTATGACTTAGGTAGATGTCCTGAGATGTATATGGAAGAAGCAGCAGTAGGGAGTAGTTTTGCAGTTTGAGGTGGTTGGATGGTGGATATTGGTTGGTAGATATTCATTAAGAAGGAAAAGAAAAAYAGTTAATGTATGTTGGTGAGGAATTCTTATTCCATGCATGGTTTTGATGGTGGGAACTGTGCTTGATTATGTGGGGATAAAAGATGAATTTTGAGGGTGCTTTCTGAGGGGCAGGGGAGTACACAGTGCCGTGCCAGGCATGCACACAACAGAGAACATGAAGTGGCTTGGTCCCCACAGCATAGCTCTTGAAGGCTGTAATTCCCAAAGTGCAATGGGGCAGAAACTCATGTAGCCTACTCTGTTACCTAGTAGTCACTACTGCTAGGGCTGTTTCATTTTTAATTTCCCTCAGCAGATGATTAACTGTAGGCACTTCCCATCTTAGAGTTTTAGCACTTCTTTCCTCCCCAATGCAGGTAGAAACCAGAAGTGCAGCTTTGTATCCAGCTTGTGGGATGAGATATAAGAGGCATAAGCAATACACAAMACTAAACCTCCTCCCTTTCTGTCCCATTTCATGGTTTCACAAGTCAGGTCTTTCCTGTAAGATGTTCTGCATCTGCTTACAGGTACATGGGAAGCCCAAACCTCTCTGTCCTATTTTAGTCTGGCTTTCTAATGAGATTTACCAGACTAGTGGCAGCCTAAGCAGTTTTTCATGKTTGTGACTTTCTTTGCAGATTGCTTTATGTCTGGGTTTTCTTACAGGAACCTAAGGAAGCTAAGTGGCCAACAGTAGGTGAAAAATGGTGGAAAGTGGAAGATTAATTTCTGGGATCTTTTGAAACATCTTGGAACACCTCTCTGATAGGTTGAGGAAGATGCAATGGCATAAGGTCATTAGGATATTTGCTGAGGACTAGCAGCGTGGCTCTAAGTATTGTGTCACCTCATTTTGTATTTCTTCAGTGCATTCGTTCTGGAGGTGCTTRTGGTATCAGTTATATTTTAAGTATGCTCATAAACAAAAAGAAAAGGATTTCAATTATTGTGATGAATAAAAAGACAGAGGTGGAGTCTTTGGGAGTATGCAGCAATGACTGCCTAGCTACATAGGGGCAGAGGCTGGAGGCACACATGCATCTTACTCATGCTGAATTACATCAATAGAAGTTCTGCCAGGYGCAGTGGCAGTATGGGTGCTCACTGCTTATGAAGAAAAGGGCAGGATATTAAAAATATATATAATAGGAKACAGCAATAAAGAGGTGTGATTGCRGTTATTTCATTGCCATGRTAAAATAAAACATGGAAATTTGATATTGATTTTTTYTAAGGAAAATTATGGAGAATGCTACCATAATAGGTATTAACTCTCTGGTGACTTTGCAAGTCATGTAGCCTACACTTAGATAAAATRTTTATCATGGCTTAATAATATTTTCTGTTAATACATCTATTCATTTTAAAAAATCTTCAAAGCAATTCCTCTTTATAATGCAAGGCATGCAAAAAATAAATCTATAAACATTAATCTGGGGCAGGTTTTAAGGTTGTATTTAAGAAGAATTCTTCAGGTACTTAAATGCCTGCCTGGGCTAGTGTCCATTTTAGGACTACACTAAGACTTAGAGAATTGCTACAAATTTTAAAAGGAGGCTGTGGGCTTACATGGCCTMCTAAATCCCTCACCATTCTTCTAAATGTGCCTGCTCAGTAGCAGGGCCAAAAGAAGAATATATCGCCTATTCTTTCCCCTTTGTTTTTATGTGAAGGCCTCTGTCATTTAAAACCTCAGTAGGAGTTTGTGGTTARCTCACTGAACTAACCAGGGCGGAAGTCCAAGCCGTTCCATGCATCTATTCCAGCCAGGATGACTTACACTTCCAACTCAAGTTTTGTTCCCAAACACAAGAAATTGTTTTATTGGAACAATATATTTTAATGTAGTGACGGATATTATGCACATGGCCATTTACCCTGTCTTAGCAGAGAGGWTAGTGACTTCTAGTTGAAAGGGTAATAACACCTTAAAATACCTAACTCAATAACCTGTAATCTTCAGTGTATATGACCCTTTTGAGAATGTTTATGGATCTGTATGTCAAAAGTAGTGKTGCATTGAGTCCTTTTAATGCTTTCAAACTACTACGTATAATTCTTTATTTCCAAATGATTTAATCAGAAGTAATGAAGTAAGCAGTCCAGATACTGTGTTATATTCTGAATTATTTGTCTCTCTTCTTGATGATTTCCATTTGCAGTGATTTTACATCTTCAGGTCTCAAACCATCATYGTTCATGCCTTGAAAGATGATAAGGATTAGGGCAGACTCCTGTCTCCAGCTATATTGCACTATAAACCTTCCTAATATAATGAGGTGACTGTTGCATTTCAAAACAGTGTAACCAAAATCAGGACTTAATCCAGCAGCTACACTCTTCCAAAAATGCTAAGGCACTTACTGAACTGTTTTTGCCTTTGTTTGAGAAATAAATACGTCARGGAAACCCTAGAAAGGAATTTAATAGATACATCTAACACTCAAAAAAGCATGAAACTCTTCCTAAAATGAAATTGGGTTCATTAAAGGTCATGGTTATCTTTTAGAGTAAGTTTTTGCATGTCTGTAGAGCAAATTTTGCATTAAAAATAAGGGTAAAGCCTCTGTTTTACTGCTAATCTCCAAGTTTTCACTTTTTTCTCTAGATTATGATATGGCTTCCTGTAAGCTAAGCAGCCAGCCTGCTAGATCTGACTTTTAATTTATTGCCCTATATTGACATGCAATACAAATAAGATATCAAGCAGTAAGTACGAGAAGAACCAAGCGTTGCCAAAATAACAATAAAATAAATAAAACTTTTTATATTGGTAAATTTTAAAACCTGTCATCAGTTTCTCAGAAACTATTATGACATGGATAAAAATCCCAAATTGGCTTTAATCTAAAATTAATTTTGCCTTTATAAGCATAATTACTTAAAAATTTGGGAAAGGGTGTTTTAAAATACGCATTTTTATGTGAGTATATATAGATACATGCAAACACACACATACACACCCTTCCCACTGAAACTCCTTGCSCCTCTCAGACCCATACAGTGATGAATTAGCTGTTTGGGTAAACCCTCACTTAGCCAAGGGCATAGCAAACTGCAGTATGTGACTGAGTGGGAACAAGTAGGCARAGGCAGAGAGGGACAGTAAACTCTGCAGGTGAGGTTTGTGTGCTGTTGTATTGCTGTATCACTCCTGGGATAACAGTAATTGGCCAGTCAGTCATCATTTCCAACCCTTTCTCTAATATAGCTGTTCAGGATATTAATATTAATGAGATGATACTGCGTGGACACTGTAAGCCAGCACAGGGCTATGTAGGCTGTGAAGCATGTGTTGCCAGGGGCTTGCTTTTGCCAGCCCCTGGGATGACCAGCTCMCAGCTGTCCCAGCTGTGCACAGCAAGTCTCACCTCTGGCTGCTGTTCATCTGGATCTGATGTTCACTGTGCAGCACTAGCAAAACCTGCAGATTTCCATAATGAAACAAATGCAGAATTTGAAAGTTGCATTTTCTCAGGCGGGGTCGAGGAACTYTTCTGCCTCTATTAGTTTCCTTATTACAGCTTAGCTAACTTACTGTAAGCTGCCTGTGTGCCTGCAGCTACCTCCTTTCTTGGATATGACCTCATCAGCTTTTAAAGCTAAGCAGGGGCTTGCTTATGTCTTGTGAGCTAACCTTTGACAACCTACAGCCTGGATCCCAGTTGTAATGCACTTCTCTGTGCCTTGGGGTRCTGTTGATATAGCTGCAGCAGGGACCAGCTTGCTCTGTAGCAGGCTATGACTGGGCAAAAGATATTTGGCTTCCTGAGCAGCATTCAGTGACTGAAGAGCCTCACTGCCCCAAGAGGAGGCTGTGGGCCAGGCAGAAGTGGCCCAGATTGCTCTGAGCCTCTGTGCACTGCATGGGGCCCCTCTGGCTGAGACAATCTGTAGGTAAGTGACGGTGTTTTTCAGGTCTTCTGGAAGGTTTGGATTTGGAAAGCTGAGATAGTCTTTGCTGAATATTGGGCTGTATTTGTTGTATTTAGATAAGTAAGGGGCTCTGGAAGAGTAAGTTTGTCATTGAATAACACAGCAGAGAGAAATACAGAAGCTGCACGGTCTTACAAACTCACTATGTGGTCTGCAGCCTATTATACTACTGCTCTAACAGCAGCTGCATACACACCGCAGCACTTACAGAATGGTTTAAATGGACTGCCCCTTCTAGTGATTTCAGGAAGGCCTGTAACAATAGCTAATGCAGGAAGGATCTTGCACGTGGATACAATGTATTTGTGCCAAGACAGGCACAGAAAAGAAATCATCACAGCTCCGGCGGAAGCCAGATGTTTTATGATTTTTCAGTATGTTCTGAAAGCTTCCTATGAATGATTGCAAAACTGAGGAATAAGACTAGCGGCTGGTTGTGTTAGCAGTAGCAGGTTTTTCTGCTTTTAAAATGGTATTTTGTGGTCTCTTCACTTGAAAGGTGGGACCAAAGTTAAAGTGAAGTGAAAACAAAGTTGGAGAATATCAGTGAGAAAAAGAAAAGAACTCGAGCACAAAACTGAAGAGGAAATTGGTGCAAGCTGGGGAGCTGGGAGTTTGAGAGAAGAGAGTACAGCCTGGGCATAGGAAGCTGAAACTGTGGGGTCAGCTGGAGCCTGTGTGCTGCATTTCTGTCTACCCAGGGAAYCTACCCTAGCCCAAGCACCTTTCGAGCTGCTGGGAGCCGCCTTGCATGCCAGCAAGAGCAGCAGTCTACTACAGAGTAAAGCTCACRCTTTAGAAGTATTAATCAAGGAAGAAGGGATTTATAGCAGAACAGGTAATTTACAGCCAAAGGTGAAAACAAAAAAAAACTTTTCAAGCATTTAAGGCTGATAGGAGTGTTAAGATGCCACCAGACAGGACAGTTTTGTCACTTTTACAGTATCACAGTTCTGCTAGTGATAAGAATTATGTTGTGGTCAGCATGGTAGTAGTAAACTATTCAATCTCGACAGCTCATATTTAGCTGTCTTCTTTTCACTTAAACAGCAGAAGGGTAAATAAAGCCTTACCCCAGAATATGGGCATGAGTAGTACTAAATAGCACTTGCCTTTGGCACTAGTATATCACATTTAGAAAGCTGGGTCCAAGGATAACTGGAGTGGGAACCTGGAACTGATGGCCTGATACATTGTTCTTTGCCACTGGGTTATGAACTTGATATGATCATGAACATGCCAGCAATGACTCTGAAATTATAAGTGTACCTTCACTAAGCCTCCTGAGTTATTTCTAGGTTGTTTTTATCTGTTTTTAATTGACTGAATAGCATAAAAGGCTATGAGTTCATTCTGCATTTACTTTAGTGCTTACAGGCTTTCAAACTCAGCTTCATATGCCTTCACATTACTATTTGTATTTGTGAATCTCTGAAAGTTTTACAGGACATCATAGCGCATTTCCAAAGATTGTTATTCATTATTTAAAACCCACTGAACTGAGATCAAGGTTCTATTTCTTCTTGGTTAGCCATTATTTATTACTTTTGAATCACAATTTCTGTCAAGTAAAAGAGCAGAAATAATGCCATGATGGCTAGCCTTGTCATTCAGCCAGCACAGCAGCTAGGAGATGAAGCAAGTCATTCACAAACACATCACAGGCGATATTTTTTTGCAGACACTTTTGGGAGAATTATACTAAGCAGCAAATATATCCTGAACATCAGAATTCTTTCACATACTGAAGGAAGTGTTGCAGTTTTACTCATCTGATCTGCATAGTTCTCTCTGGCTTCTTTGGTCCTAACATGTTTATTGGGCTTTTAACAACAATTCAGAGACATGCTGTGAATTCCAGCAGAATTCCCACTGAGTTTGACATTTATGATCTTAACTTTACAAGAAGATATGTCAAAATATATGTCATACAGCTACACAGAGACACACTGATATGCTTTGGGGAGCAAGTGGAGTCCTTCACATGAGTATGAAGGGTTCTGATCAGGCATCAGTAAGTGGGAGGGAGACTATAGCTCACAGCATGTACCTGGCAACTTGTAAGTCCACTTTTGGATAGAAAAGCATGGTTAAGAGCTAAGGGCAAAACATTTTTCCAATGAGTGAATTTTACCATTGGTAGTTTTAATGTGACCTTTGCCTGGATCATAACAAGTTCCAAGGATGTGTGAAAAAACTCTTCACTGTAAATATATCTTATTGAAAGTAGTTTGGAAGAGATATTTCAGAGTCTTGTTTTTATCTTTTTCTTAATCCTGTTGGTATTGCTTAGATGGCAGTGACACCTTGTGGTTCCAGCCTCTGCTGCAGCACCCACTGATAGTTCATCTTCTGTTCAGGTAGTCCATACAGGTTTACAATAACAAAAAGCCCAGGGACGTTTTTAATTGATCTTCACAGAACTAATCCTGCATTGTCCTTGAGTGCGTGCCTTTGCACTGAGCCAGATGCACCTCTCTAAACTCCTAGAAGTAGATGTTGTCTCTTTCTGAGCATTTGTGGAATGCCTGCATGGTGAGTCTCTCCGATTTGGTTCATATCTCTTGGTTTTACAGTAGAAGGAATCAGTTGTAATAGCACATCCCAGTGCACCTTTGCTGTGTAATGTAATGAAAATACTTGCTGTCTCTCTACACTGGTGAGCAAAGAAAGCTTGTCCTGGAGGAGACAGTGTTCACCTTGGGTGTTTTCTGTCTTTCAGGGGGTTCATGAGTCAAAAGGTGTCACTGAAGATTATTTGAAACTGGAATCCCTGATCCAGAAGGTCGTTTCTCCTTATTTGGGCACATATGGTCTGTATTCCAGTGATGGACCCTTCACACACTCTTCTTGTATTTTGGGTAAGAATAATAGAGCTCAGTGATTTGACAGAGCACAGGGCACTTCACCAAAAGCTTGGTCCACACAAGGCCAGGGTCCGCACAAGAGGAGATCACCTGTGCTGACACAACATGGTCATGCTCTTTCTTAAGGAAAGCTTAGGATGTGCAATATTACAGTGAAACTTACCAGTGGCATCAAATGAAAGCAGATCATCATAACAGTGTTTATTGCTTTAAATCAATGAATCTAGGGTATATTTAACTTTTCCATTGTACTTTTTTAATGTGAGGGTTTAACACAGGGTGCTTTATGGTCAGTTAGAAGAAATAGAAAACTATTTCTAGAGTGATGAGTAGTGTCTGTTCATCAGTGCACAAAGATTGTGCAAAGTGGTTTAAAGCAGGTAAGAGGATGAGAATTTGGCCTAGAGAAGACTAAGTGATAAGCCTTCAAATGCATAAAAGCTTTCTGCAGAGCAGAAGGTAAAAAACAGTTCTCCGTGCCACTGCAGAGAAGCAAAACAGAGTGAATTCCACATAGTGAGGGAATTCAGATGCCACAGAAGGGAAACTTTCCAGTGTCACCTTGGTCAGGCACTGGAATAAACTATGTCTGGAGCTTATGGAATATCCATTACTAGAGGACCTATATACATGTCACATAAGCATCCTTAAGGAACAGGGTGGCTATATATAACATGGTCCTGCCTTGTRGCAGAGGGGCTGACTAGGCAACCTTTTTGAGTCCCTTCCAGCTTATTGTCTATGATTCCCTGAGCCCTGAAGCATTCAATGACTTCTGCAAAGGCAAGATTAGGCCTTAGGATGAGGGTCTTTTGAAAATCTCATTAATTCAATCTGTTGAAAATGCAAGGGAAATACTAGCAGCACAAGTCAWAAGGGAAATGTGGTAAATGGTACCCAAAGATTTATATGTAAGTACAGTAATAGCCTACTTGAATGGAGAAAGCAGAGGAGCAAATGAGTTAAATTGTGCATTTTCTATACAGTCAATTTAATCTGTTTGCTTGTCAAAAATGGTCAACAAGATAGTTGATTTTCCCCTGAAGCTGAATGAAAAAATGGTTGCATTGCAGTAAGCATTTAAGAAACAAATCAGTTTTACGTGAATAAATCTGGGCCAGTTATTTATGGAAAATGGTTTAAGATTACTACTTTGTATTCATCACTTGCCATTAAAAGGACACAAACATTTAAACCTATCCCCAAGTTGATGTTTTCTGAATACATGCTTTTATATGTCAGGACAAAAAAAAAAAAAAAAAAAAAAAAAAAAAAAAAAAAAAGGCACCTAAAGCATAATAAAATTCCAGTGAAAAAAGTTTCTAGAAAACAAATGTTCCTCTGTATTATGTGACTGCAGAAGATGGCAAGGTTTTGTTGGACTGAACCCCTGCCCTTGCTATTGCCAGTAGTGCAGACCTGTAGCGATGCCCCTGAATACTGACCTACAATAGTGAGTGAGCCTGAATCAAAAGGAGTTGAGTGCGTAAGTCTTTGCTACTTTTAAACTASTTCTGTCCAGCTATTTTGGTAGTATGATTTAAAGCTGTGATGTATTTTTTGTGGGACTACTACCTCCCTTTCTTTTTGATCTGGCTAGCAAACCCAGCCTTCTCTTCTAGCCTAACCTTAAYGTGATCAAAAAGTTAGAGCTTCTCTAACAGGGCTGCACCAAGAAAACTTTTCTGTATGCCAGGTCAACAAAGACAAGGTCTGAAAGTGAACTTAAGACTCCATTGATTTTTACTGGTGAGGCAGAAACATCTGCAAAATGCAATCTTAACTACAAAAAATGTTTGTGGGATTTTTTTTTTATTTGTACAGCATATGACTGTAATTTGTGTTCAAGTAAGCAAGTCAATATAACTTAGAAGAGAAGGGCATTTCTAAAGGAAACTGTATGGGTTGGAGGACATACGTGTATCTGCATCATAATTTAAAACAGACAGTTTATATCCAGTGGCTGTGGCTGACTTCCAGACTGTAACTCAATTTCCTTTTCCAGCTATGTCTCTTCCATTGGAATGGCGAAGTGACAACAGCAGGGAGAAAGCTTCAAAAGAGAGATTAGTCACACCACTTTTGTTTCTAATATGAGTAAATCTTAGCAATGAAATCTCCCCAAAATTTGGAACAATAGTCATTTTGATCTAGCTCCATGATAGCTCTCCAGTCCTAAAGTACTTGTAGATGATCTCCATGCTGAGTTGCTGCCATCTACTGCTCAGTATTTTGAAAGAACCTACTTGCTTAACAGCAGCATTAATAAAATTTCTGCTGAAATAAGTGCAGGTTTGTTCGCCAAAAAGATTGTTGTGGGCACTGCCGTACAGTTAACGCTGCAGAACACTCRTGGTGCTCTTTCCTTGTGTGGTCTCTGAATAATGCCTTGAATTCAAGCTTTTCCAAAATGATTAATAAGACTGCATGCTTTAATCCTTGTACCCCAAATTTGAAGGGACTTGATTTTCCCTTTGTGGGTGGCTAGTTCCCTGCTTTCTTACAGAGATTGGTAGCACTGTCTCTACAATACAGTTTTGGTTTAATGTGAAGAAATTAGGTTTTGAAAGCACAAGTAGAGGTAAATCTAAATAGAATTCAATTCCCTGAGACTTGGGGTAGAATTAGCTTTCAGGCACTTAACTTCTTAACTACTAGAAATAAGTGAKGACAACCAAAAAAAAATTAAGAACATCTGCATCTCAAGTGTTCTATAGTATTTAATGCTTTACTCCAGCTGCTGAAAACATACAAATATAAGGGAATCTTAGCTATTATTTTTAAAAATAGGTTTCTGGTCTTTAATACACTAAAAGGAGTCTAGAAAATATGATTCCTTTGGATCTGTAAATCCACCAAGATGTATTCTTTTAAAAAATTCCTGTCATTTAAGAAAGGCTTGTGAATATTAAGGCCTTGCATTTTCTTTTTCAACACCTGTAATTAGTGATATCATGAAAGTGGTGGATGTTGTAAATACTAATATGGGTTTTTGTCTATTCACAGAGAAGCGGTACTTCAGGCGCTCAAAGTCAGGTGACATCCTTGCTAAAAACCCTGTGGTGAGATCAAAAAGCTACAATAATCCATTACTGACACCGGTAGCTGAGTACGAAACTGAGGGCATAGCTGCCAATGGATCAGGTATTCGAAGGCACTCCGTTTCTGAAATGACTTCCTGCTTGGAGCTCCAGGGATACTCCAATCTCACCACCATCATGGACAATGGTTCCAAAAGCTCCATGACAGCCACGAAGAACTCACTCTCAGGAGACCAGGAAAGGCCCAGCAACGGGTCAGTGCAATGTTCTAGCAAACTTAACACAGTTGAGCAACAGAAAGAACTGTTCCACTCTATGGATGACCCACATAGGTCTTTTGAGCTGGACAGGGACCCTGCCTTGATTCCAGTTCCTTCTTCCAGCCCTGAGAATATAGTGGATCAAATTTTGGAGTCAATCGACTCTGATTCTGAAGGCATTTTCATTGATTTTGGCCGAGGTTGTTCGAATTCGTCAGCCTACAATGTGGACGTGAACAGACAGAGCATAATGTGAAGGACACTGGGAGATGGATCTTGGGTTTTAATATTATATATGAAAGTTACTAATGCGTTGAGTCAGACTGTGGGCAGGCTATATATGCCTAGTGCCAGCACCTCGATTTTAAGTCATCACATGCACTGAAAAAAACAACAGGTGACAAAAAGTGGGAATCTGCAGGGGAGAAGAAACCCCAGCCACTTCTGTGCCCACCACTCTGCAGTCTGATTTCTTACTGTCCTTATATACTTGGGGATTCACAAACTGAAAAGTGTCTGGTAAATTGCTATTAATGCAAATGGCAGTGTTTTTCAGTAATACAGCCTACCAAATAGCTATGTTCACTTTTACTTATTTCAAGAAATTCCTGTAAAAGTTCAGGTTGTTCTGTGAACTGTAACATCTCAGCCAGAGCACAGAAACATATCCTTTTAAAAAAGCAAAAAGCAAAGTTTGTGGCCCTTCATGTCACAGAATACAGTGATAAAGAAGTCTTTTAATCTTTTCTTGTACATCTTGTATGCACTCCTTTGCCCAACAATGACTAGAATTCTTGAAGAAGGGCAAATAAACGGAAATGCACTACCTGATGTCATGCGAAGCCTGATGTCTAGTGTTCTGTTTCACAGCCCATGCCTTGTGTCTGTGGGAGAGTTGTCTTCAAATTGGCTCTTAAGACCATGGTAATTTGCTTTGAATGTGGCCTTTCCAAGAATTCTGTGCACTGTCAACTCCTGGAGTGTCCATTGTGTGGAGAGCCTCCAGCAGAATTCAAGTTACTTGTTTCTTAAGTAAATAAAAACACGGGCTCTTGTTGAAATCTTCGTTATATATTTATGTTCTTAAAGGAATAGTGTAATTATGTGATATTTGGGGAGCATGAGCCTTGCAGTTCTTCTGAACCTGAGCTCTCTCAGTTCTCTGATTGTCCCTAACAGTAACATGCTATAACATCTRTGTCAGTGATTTTACAAAGGATCGATATACATGATACTGATGTGAACTGGAAATCTTGATGCCTGTTAGATTTTTGACTTGATGATTTTACAGGAAGAGCAACTGCAAGTCACCTATTCCAGGTATCTCTTTGGGGGGAGAGAGCACTCACAGCACTGCTTAGCAGCAACTGAGCACCAACTCGGTTTGGGCAGTACCTGGTGCTTTGGCACAGACACTCAAAAGATTTTCCAGTTTTGCTCTTCATTTGCACTGCTGACCCCCACATTCACCAAACTCTTCTGCAGATTTTGTTTACATTTCTAGACTTAAGGCCCCACTTTTGATACTTAATTTCCATTGGCCTCATTACTTGATCTTTTGGGAACCATTAGCTCAATCTCTTCCTACCTTCATGCTTCCCTGCTGGAGTTTTCAGGGCTCCTCAATACAGACAGGCTCTCCTTAATAAAAAGATTTGAGAAACTCAGAAAACCAGCTGAGGAAGGAACTGCAAAAAGTAGGCAGGGCTTAGGTGCCTACTGTGCTTCTTTGTGTCTGGCACGTTCAGCTGCAAGCCCTCCCTGCAGGTAGGCACTGAAGTCATACTTTTCTCAAGATAAATAAGTTCTTCTATGCCCCAGTAGTCACAAACCTAACAAAGTAGGACACACATAGTTGAGTGGGATGTTAGCATTCAGACCTAACCTGTTTGTAACATACTCCCTCAACATTAGTGCCCAGAGCACATTGTCACACCATTTTTTCATCAGGCCTTAAGTGTACTCTGAGCACGACTGCAGGATCAAGACATGCTGGTAAGACAGACATCACTCTCTGAGAGCTTTACTCCAAGGCTTTTCTAATAGGACCATCTGATGCAGAGCAGGGTTGGTGCCAAGGTACTTGTCAACAATAACTTGTCACAGAAACCTAGGTGCAGCAGAGCATAGCCCCAGCAAGAACATCTGTGATGCCTAAACAGCACCCAAAGGGATCTTCGAGGTTCAATACACAAAATGACACGCACAAAATTCAGGCACATAACTAGCCCTCTAGATATGCAAGTGAAAACTGCAGATCATCAAATCACTCATTTAGCTGCTTCCTAACTGTACATTGTAATTCTGTAACTCCTAATGTCCTCCACTGAGGCACAACATGGAGGACTTTACTTCTGATGGAGCTGAGCAAGTTGGCTGCTCCCTCACATCTAAGGTTTATCAGGTTTAACACTATCAAATGGTGTTGGTGCTACCAACAAGTGTTTCCCTGTCCTCTATTAGATGGGGGACTTTTTACTTGCCTGCAGTTTCAGGGGACAGTTGCCACATTTGGTCCTGCACAAACCACAAAAGCAAGAGGAGGTCGCACTGTACTTACATATACATACTCCAATATATCAATGGTTTGGTGACTCCCCAAAGTGAAAGGCTCATGTTTTGCTCCTTTTTTCTCCTGAAGTATTATGGACTCTCAGATTAATGACCTGAGCTGTGTCCTCATTCTTTCTAGCAAACTCTGTTCCATTTCCTAAATTATTTCTTAGGTCAGAGAAAGCGAGTATCTGCAATGTTGTTTTAATGACACGGTATAGGGGAGGAGACGAGTATGTTCAAACCTCTACAAGAAATTTAGAAACATAGATCAAGGCCTCTTCACACCTTCTTCCCCTAGAGTACATTAACTGTTATAAGAATAATAAGCTTACTTAATCATTACTAAATATTTAAGTATAGTTTCCAGTGAGAGGAGAAGAGGCCTGCTAGGATGCTTCCCACCTGAGCCTTTGCCTGGTGAGTCCTGTCCCTTATGAGAGGAAACCTTGAATCTCCTGCTCTGCTGAGACTGAATTAACCCCTCCCACATGGGGACTGGCAAGTAAAAGTCCTCCAACTATTTTTAGAAGATTTCTTAAAGATAGAGTTYAAGGGAGTGAATGCTCAAGAATATCCCTAGGAGCCATTGTGGTAATTCTCAAAGAGGAGCAGGATTTAGGAACTAGTTTTGTCTCAGCATTTCCTACTGACCAAGCCAGGCAGTCTTGTACTTGTTGTAAAGCCCATTCTTGGACACCTACGTGTCCATGTGCACTGCTTGAGGAACTGGGCTATCACAGAGCCATGCCCGGCAGAGTTCAGCATTGTAGCAYTGCAGCCCAGCGCTTCAAATTTAGCCTTTACATTTCAATGTCTTGCACCTAAAAAGGACATTTCAGAGTCAAAGCCCTAGCAGCAGAAAGACCTTACATAGGATTATGTTAACAGCATACATACTCCTCATCCTATACAGACTTAGGCATGTTCACAAGGACAATACTGGGGGTGGGAGGGGAGAGAGAAGGGGAAAAGAGCGAAGCCCAGCCCCCAAAACTGTGATTACTGGCTGTAATAGAGTGGAAGGAGTATTGAAGGCAATTGAGTTCAAGCTTCTTGTGCATTGCTTCTGGGTGGTGGTATGTTCTGAAGTTCTGCTGAGTTAGAAGGAAAAGGCTTTTATTTATCTCCTCTAGGATAATGAGTATCTTAATTTCCTGGAGTTAAAGTAAGTTAACCTGATGATGCTAAAATGGAAGAGGCTGTGGCAATTGTTCAGAGCTAGCTGAGCTAAATCTGTTTCTCCACTAGCAAATATGGTGTATATGGAAGTCTACTTTATCTGCTATGCAAAAGCTGTTCTACTGGGGTAATTACTGAAGAAGGAGCAAACCTATGCTRACTCTAAGGGCTTAAGCTGTATTATCAGGCCTACTTGTTAGTTAAAGAAAACATTGTAACTTGAGAGGCTTGCTGAGAAGAGTCTGAAATCTGAAGTCTAATTTCCCTGCTGCAATGCTGATAGGGTGGCATTCTATCTCTGCTTCAYGTTTATATCAAAATAAGTAGGCAGATATGATTGCAAAATGAAAATCTAGATGTTGCAGTTTGGTTAATTCCTGTGAATTAGCCAAACCTGGCAACCAGTCCTGTGTGAGGCAGCCAGTGTGCAGTCAGTGTGCCAGTGTTCAGGGAGTTTAAATGCTGTACCTGTGGATCCTGAGACTATCCTGAYTGATGATCCTCTATTAGTAATCTGAATGCAGGCAAATGGGAGATGTGGTCTTCTTGGAAACAGATTGTGGAGTCATTACAAAGGGAAGAGGGGTGTCAAAGAG
Organism: Rhea americana; assembly: GCF_003343005.1. Taxonomy (NCBI): domain Eukaryota; kingdom Metazoa; phylum Chordata; class Aves; order Rheiformes; family Rheidae; genus Rhea; species Rhea americana. The sequence continues at coordinate 2,717,780 of NW_028187100.1, forward strand.
AATAGCACAGCCTCTTTTACTAACATACACTTATGAATTCATGGCTTTCAGTTTTAAAGTGCTTCTATGTGGCAGTGTTTCAGTGTACCAGTGATGCTCAGTTTTCAGGTCCTAAAGAGGCATTCTCTGTCAGTCYTTGCTCCCCATCCTTTCTTTGCTACAGTAAACTAAGATATTTCACATCCTAATCCTCAAATTAAGAGTTACCTGCTCTTTCTCTGGGATGGATTTCAAAAGGCTATGAGAGAYACACTGAGCAACTGTTAGCACTTAACGTTCTTGTCCTCTGGCACTAGAGGATGAACTTAGTGCAAACAAAAGGAATGAGGAGACTAACCCTGTGAGCAGCTGCTAAGCACTGTAGAGAAATACTATAACTCCCTGTAGTACAATCAGAACTAGCAGAATAATTGGTTGCAAATCATGCTACCCAAACAGGGACCACTTTGTTTAAAAATGGGGAAAAAAGACTTCCCATTATTCAATTAGTTCCTGGCAAGGTTTTTTGATAGCTGCTGTTAGTAAAACAAATGTGCTTTCTGATGCCAACTGAACTGATAGGCTGCTGTGACAGAAGAACTAGAGCCATCTGATCTTTGGAACTTATATATGTGCAAGTGTAGTAAAAGATCTGGACCCTCTCTAAAGTTACAGGTCAAGATGTGTGCAGATTGCCCTTTTATCTTCGTATCCCAGGATCTTGAGGGATGATATCCCTCAGGAACATCTTTGAAATAAAGATGTCAGGAAGCCCTTACTGTTATTTTGGTCTTCATCAGGCCTTCCTGATGTTTTTACAGCATGAAAGAACATTAAAAATTTTACTTTGAAGCAACTACTTAGTTTGTACATGTGTCTAATCACAGCACTTCAAGAAGTATTTAAACTCAGCTAGAAATCACTGCTTTTCTTAACTTAGCCCCCATTAAAGGTGCTGCTTCCCAAGCCAGCATGAGGAAGGATCTCCTCTATACTGGGAGGATCCATTTAGTCACGGATGCTGTAAATTCTCCCACTCTGGCTCTATTTTCTTCCCTCCACCCAGCAGCCATTTCTCAAGACGTGTCAGTTGTAAATCAGGTGAAGAACATCGATGCCTGCAAAACAGCTGCTTTATGGCCAGGCTGCAGTCACAGGTGCTGCAAAGCTGGAGGCCAGTGCCCTGCCCTGCTGAGGGTCAGGGGGCTCTGCTCATGGGCGTGCTTCTGACCAAAGGGCTCTGCGAGCTCATGATTTCTTGCTCCATGTGACACAGTAGCAAGGGAGACYGAAAAGTGACAATACACAAACGTATTGCTATGCAAAAATCCCCGTGCACTGCCATCTGGGAAACACAAAGAGCCTGGCCCTTGGCAGAATGAGGATGTGGCGGCACAAACTGACATTTTTCCTGTTTTTTTTTTTTTTTTTTAAGAGAACTTTTGCTGCTGATTAGGTTTGGGGGGAGGGGTTTCCTCCTATATGACTTCTAGCCTTTCATCTACTTCATGTTCCTGAGCTCTGTTCTGCAGTGCTGTGACTRTCATTTAAGAACTTTTCCAAAGTATCAAGTATCTGAGGAAAAAAACAGATACCACTTGAGTTGGTGATGCTGCAAACAACATATGCAATCTCTCTAATAATTCATAAATCCTCAGCATCAAGCCCTCCAGGAGAATAAAATTCTTGTTTTTAATTGGAGCCCTATTTGCACCTTTCCCCAACAGGAAGAAAAACCCTCACTCCTGAAATGGAAATAAATATATTTTGCCTAGAAAAGCTGTCTGAGCACCCCTTTCCTTCTGTGTGCACAACAGTAGTGGCAGCAGCATAGCTTGTTGTACTTAGTGGTTTGCAAGCACAAGACCCAGTGCTTGGCTGCTGAGGCTGTTWGCCTCTCCAATAGCAATTTCTGCCTCCTTCAAGGAAAAGGCAACAGCTGGTAGAAGTGCCTGGGAGCCAGATCTGACCCTTGGCCTGCCAACCTGACTGCCTTCAGTTTCATCTCCCAAGGCAGAAGGGGCTGAGGAACCTGTTCTAGTTTCTAAATTCCTGGTCTCATCCAAAAGGAGGAAATACTGACATGGGCTTGAAGAGCAGCCCAGTGTCTCAAGCTGGGGACAGGGTGAAAGACTCTAAGAAAGCAGCCAAGAGATGGCTTATCATAAATCCAGCTCTCTTTTATTTGCCTTAACTGGCAGTGTGCCTCAGAAAAGCACAGGCCAACAGACACTTTCTGGGCTGCTGCTGCTTGGCTGTCAATCCATCCTTTCAAGGAGGGTGACTGCCAGGGAGCAGCTCTTGGGGGTGTTAGAGATGGCTCCAGGTCTGTCTGCGTCCTTTCCTGAAGSATCTCAGATGCTTGCCAGTCTCCTGATCCTATGGTGCACGAGGGTCTCTGAGGGAGTGGTTTGTAGCAAATGAGTAAATGCCCAGAGTTACTAAGTAGCAGCAAATGGACTTGCATGGTTTGCCAGGCTCCAGGATACAGCAAACTGTTGGACACAAGCTGTAGCCACTCTTGGCCCAGCTGCTCCATCAAAATTCWGCTGTTAAATTCAGCTGGCCTCAAAGTACTCACACTAAGGCAGAGTCCTCCWGAAATCCCACACGTAGCTTGAAGGTGCTGCTCATACCTCTGTATCTCTGAAGCCACATTTTGGAGATCTGAAGAAAGGATTTAGCTTTGACCATCTACTGTAATCTCATAATTAGTTTGATGTTTTAATATTCTTCAGGCAGGTAACTTGACTAGCAAATAGATAATGGAGATGATAGCCTATTCTTTCCTAAATGGTGCACTCTCAGGTCTTGTGTTGCATAATTGGATGAACAAGCTGGCTACTTGCGTGCCTACCGCAGAGTTGCTTACCTGAGAGAAGAACAAAGAGCCAGGGAGCACTACCAGAGCAGAGGGAAGGGACTACTGGATGTATAAGCAACTGYGGGACTGCTGGGCCAGTACCAGACGTTTAGTGTTAGTTGCCCCTGGAAGATGAGTATCTGAGACTAAGGTTGTATTTTTACTACAGTGGATCCATGCCTGCATTCTTGTCCTCAGGAATTTAAAACCCTTCCGCAATATATTTGTTTTACTATTATTTTGGGATAACATGATTTTTTGCTTTGCAGCTAGGAAGAGTTTTGATTTCAAAATTTCTAGATTTCAAAATATATTCCTGTTATATACCTTTTCTGGGGGTGCTTCTAGCGTGCTGAACTATATGATTGGAAATCAGGAATTAAAGGGGATTCTTAGGACATTCTTGTTGTCTTAACAATAAACATTAGTCTTGGGGTCAAATTGCTGGGCTGGTACTCAGAGAATTGTTTAATTCTGGCTTATTGCATAGCTTTAAGACATTTAATAACTCTATACGCCAATTACCTATTCATAATGTGGGGATAATGGTCTTTATCTGTTTTCCTTCCTCTTTAAATTGTCAAGTGGATTGTCTGTTGCTTAAATGTTTCAAGATAAAACATGCACAACAAGAGGCRGTGAATTAGAGAATGCATGTGTTTAAATCAACAATGCAAGCCTAACTTTTGTGTGCTTGACTTTGCTAGCATCATATTCTTTTAATGTAGCTGCACCACTGATTTGGATCTATACATGCTAATTAATTCTTATTTACGGTCCATTCCTTATCTATCCTCATGCCTTGTTCAGCTTTCCTCCTCAACAGCAATCTTCACTGGCACATTTACAATGACACTAGGTTCTATTCCTTGAGCTGATTTAATACTCTGTGAGCTTTGAGCACTTCTTTTTTCTTTTCAATTCATTCTTACTAGCACCAAGCTGCTTATTGCCCATTACTCTGAATAGTTTAGTTCTCTCTGAAATTCCTCATGTTCTGTCCTGATTAAACTCAGTAAACCCCAGGAACAAGTATTTCTACCTCATACTTTATTCATCTTTTCTCATCACTGAGTAAACACATGAAACAATGCAGAAGCTCCTGGAGCAACTTATGAGGACTTGCTGCTCATTTACCTGTGGGGAAAATCAACTCTGCAACCTCTTTTCTTCCTRTCCCTTAGATAGCTCTTGGTCCTTGACATCTTATCTCTGACCTCATAGCTACTTTGTTAACAATTTTGTGTAAAAGTTAATGGGAAGTCTAAATATAAGCCAGTTCTCCTTTTCCACCACTTGGCTAACACTTCAAAAAGACTGGAAGGCTTTAGGCTTAATTTCCAAAGAGGAAAATTTATCTTCCCACATACATTATGATCTCAATTTTCAGCAATGCTGATATTCTTCATGATCTTTGAAATTGTTTTTCTTAGATAGCATTTTTCCCAGGAAAGCTTGCTAGTCTACAAGTGCTTAGATTATACCCTCAGGCTTATGTTAAAGTACAGGTATTGTACTTGTGCTCTCCAGTTCTCTAGAGCAATGTCTGCCTATTAGAAAAGGCTCCACAGTGCTATGACTCATTAATCTCCTTCACTCCTAAACCTCATGGGTGTACAACCATTTAGGATAGTGACAGGCTACAGGAAGGTGGTGAAGTTGGTAAATTCCTAGGGTATCCCCAGGCAAATACTTTACATTGTAAGACAGAGGAGCAAAAGCCRGAAAAGAAATGTTGCACCCAAAAAAATGAAAGCAGACTGGCATGTGGATGCTGCAGCAGACAACAGATATGAAACTTCTAATGCCTAAACTTCAGTTTCTAATGCAGCTAGGATCTCTCTCCAGATCTATATCAATGGCTTCATCTCTTCCCTGTTACTCAATGTTGCTCAAGCCTCCTTGGCGGAGGAGAATGAACAAAAAATACTCAAAAGCAAAAACTCTGAACTTTGTACATATTGTGAGGGGAGGAATTTGTCAGGGTAAGGGTGGAAAACAGTTTTATGGGTATCAGTGGAATCCTGATTTGTCCAAAAACATTCCCTGTCTTTGGCAAAATTGACTGTTCAAAGTATTATTTACTGCTTTTGTGTCATCCACTCCAAGAGTGGGAAACAGTGGCAGTAGAGCACACTATCTCCAGCAAACTAGGCAGGACTCAAGTGGACAAAAACTTCTTGAAAAAAGAGCCCAGGTTCGCAAGGCATGTTGACTGGGAGGAAAAAAGAGAAGCTCTACTGGTGCAGAAACATCCACGGGACTCCCTGGTTGCTGCTATGTGCAGAGGGAAGGCACTCTCTGGGATGTAGTAAACACTGCCTAGAGAAAGGGGCTTGGGATCTTTGCTATCTTCTGGATTCACCTCCTCTCCTCTCCTTGAAGCCCTGTCAAATTCCAAGGATGCTGTTCATACACAGAACTGTATTTGGGTGTTAAGACTCAAAGTAGCAATTGGAGTTTGTCTGTCCAGTCCATCCAAACACATCCGTGGCAGTGCTGGTTTCCCTGTATCCTCCTCCTTTCTCCTTCCAATACCCAAGTAACTTCTGATCACCAAAAAACAGCTCTAATACTTTTACAAAGGTCTTCCATGGGTCAAGTCCTGGACGGTGCTACAGATGCATCCACAGTGTATGGTTCATGCAGACGCTTCTGCTGCGTTCATCTCTAGAACCTCCTGCAACTGGAAACTGCAAACATTCAGCACAGTGCAGGATCTGTCCTTCTTAGTCTAGAATTAGCAAATAAAGGYAAAACAGAGCAAAAATGATAGCACACTTAGCAGAGAAAGGAACTGTGGTGATGCCTCCAGGCTGCCGTCTGGAAAGGCAGTGGATGTGATTACTGCCCAGATTCAGGCTAAATCAAGTTTCTCTCAGTATGAATCACTTAATGATTTGTCCACATTGAAGAGCTAATTTGATAGCCTTCCTTTTGCATCTGCCAAATGTTATTCCTTGAATGTTGTGCATGGGCAGGGTTCTCTTCTGGCATGCTGCAGTCTAAACACTTTGCTGTAAATGCTCACAGCAGAGGTATAGGTCTCATCACATGGGAAGATGGGATTCTTTTTTCTTTCTTGAAAAAAAAATCTACTCTATCTCTTAAACTGTCAAATCTTTTCTTCTTCCTCGCTGAGCAGACTTTAGGGATTTGGATAGTGATCATGATGGTGGTGGTTGTCGTCGTGTTCCCCCCCCCCCCGCAGATGATGCTCAGAATTAAAAAACTTAAACTTCTGCTTTTCTGCACTCAGAAAAGTGTGTTTTCTGCACACATTGGAATTATCTTTCTGTCTTTTCTAATACAAATGACTGTATTGCTCTTATTTCTTCCTTAGGACAATAATGTTACCTGTTCATTAGGACCTCAGTGGCAAATGCTGAGCCCTGGCTTCACATGCTAAGATGCTCCCTCAGTGCTGTACCCATGGTCAGGCCACATGCTTGAAAAGGGAGCAACAACTAAAAACAGAACTGACTCAAAACAGCTTTGCTATTTGCTCTTAGCAATGTAATTTCCCTTTTTCCTCGTTAACCAAGCTGCTGCAACCTTTCCTAGCAGTTTCAACAATTCTACAGCTACAAAAAAAAAAAAAAAAAAAAAAAAAAAAAAAAAAAAAAAAAAAAAAAAAAAAAAGGAGAGAGAGAGAGATCATAATCTTGTCAGGGTTCAGTATCCATTTCTGGGGCCCCTGTTTGCTAAGAAAACCATTGATTATAGGGGTAAAGAGGATAAGGAGACGTTCCCAGAGCTGAGCATCTCCTGGAGGTATTCCTGTTGCAGCATGTGCTGCAGAAGACAATTTCTCATCTTTTCTGAGCCAAGAAAGGGGTATGGTCAAGCATGTTAAACAGCTTCCTTCAGCAGTTCCTCCTCCTCTCTCTTCTCTAGGCTAAAGCATATGTAAAACTACACAGAATGAGGAGTCTGCTCAGCATAAATGCTTCCAGCAAAGGCCTTTCAGGGGATCTGTGCAGTGCAACATTGGCCAAGTCACTGCCACAAGTTGACACATTTTTGTTAGTGCAGGAATCTAACGATAATTCCCAGAGCAAGGACCCTTCCTCATACCTGGCTGACTGGCAGTCAGTCTTGGGACCATGATTTTTTTTAAAGTTTTTGTGTAGGATTTCTATGGCCTCACCTCTGTGGTTACTTGGGTGAACAGTGATATCAAACCTATATGGGCTCTTGTCTGCATAGTTTGCTATGGGGATGAAAGGATCCTGCAGAGCCAGTTCTTTGGATCTTTCCACTAAGAAAGTGTTCTCTAGTCCAGAATAACTAGACTGTAGCCATGGATCAAATAAATCCATGTTCCAACCTCCAGCCACTGGCTCTAATTGGYCAATTTCTTACTGGCAGTGCCCATGTTAATGTTTTTTAGGTGGTGCCCCCAACCCAGTCCACAGAGGGCTGTTGTAGAGGCACTGTGTGCTCCCTGGTCTGGTGTGCAGGTCCTCCTCTTGGATGTGCTTCCTGCTGCAGAGGATTGTGGTGTTGGGCTTGGTGCTGGCATGTGCACTGCTTGCACTTGGCACCAGTAGGAAACAACACTCAAAGATTTTACTGGGAGTTMTACAGTTTTGGTGAGGATACTTGCCCCCAAAGGAGAGCTGCTCCTGATTACTGGTTGTTGGAACCAACACTCTGAGCCTTTCTTATCAAGAAACATGGGTCCTCTGCACATCTCTTATGTCACTTATCTTCAGACATCACTTCTTCTTTGCGAGCTCAGCAGTATTGCAGCTCTTTTTCGGTGTTTCCTATTTTAATAGTGGGTTGGAGCTTGTGCAATGTTACTGTGTTACTATCCAAACTGGCCACTGGATTGCACCATTGCTCCAAATAAGTGCATCTGAAAGCAATACAGCATCTGAGAGCTGAGAAGCCAGTTCTGTCTATATAAAAGGCCATTTGTGCTCTTGCTTTCCATAGTAACTCAGTTAGTTTGCTACAAGAAAATCAGTCTCTGATCAAACTTATTTCTTCAGCTGTGGGTTGAGGGGGACTAAGAAACATGACAAACTTAATGCCCTTTGATTTCCTCAGACCCCAATTCACCCGCACTCAATTCATGGTTAGGATGAGGACATTCAGAAACCTGGGGAGTTAGTTAATCTTTTGAAAAACTCAATTGAGGTTGGGGAGAAACAGAGGGGCAGCACAGAAAGGCAGACAGCATCCAGGCTGCCCAGCACAGCCACTGTAGCAGGCCATCTCCCGAGACATGGAGTAAGGGAGAAAGGGAAGGCTATTTTAATGGACTGAAGCAAACAGCTTTTATAAGCTGTCTCAATTCCACCCCTGGATGGCACTTTGCTAACCTCAGGCATATCCAGAATTGCTTACAGCTTCCTTATAACCCACTTCAGGAGCCAGCAATGTGTGACATGGGCTCTATAATGATCCATATCCACAGAGACCAGTGGACAAGCCCATGCTGACTGGGGTGGGCAGCAGTCACGGTCCAGGGGGACCCTCTCACCAATCCGGGTCAGGGTCTCCACACATAGCTGCTCTGCTTTGGGCATGCAGTGAAGGCAGTGGCCTCTTCTCWCTTTTTGTTCAGGTCCTTCAATCAGTCTCCTCTGGGGTCTTCAGAGGAACTTCAGAAAATCTGACCTGCCATGGCTTGTGTTTATCTTGGTGGCCTCTGGTCTAGGCATTGCATGGATTGTCCAGTCAGATACTTCTGTCTTGTCTTGATTTTTATTTCAGTTATCACTAACCTCCAGCAGACTACATCTATCATTGGTTTCAACCAAGCATCTTGCAGCTACAGGTCATTTTGTATTCTGTCCATCACTTTAAAGCCACAGTTTACACATTTGTCTCTGGCACAAACCAGGTCTTGAGGGAAAGCCAGGCAGACTCCTTTATAGCTACCAAACAGACCAAGTACACAGCTTACAGAAATGGAGAGGCTAACACAGGGTCAGGAGCCAGGAGGGCCAGGGTGTCCTCAGCAAGGCARTGTCTTGTTCCTTCCTGGGTGTGAAGTTTTCAGAATGCAAAATGCTGCTAATAATCTTATTGGCAGTGTCTTGCCTCTGAGAGATGGCTTTCCATGATCTGCCTGGGTTTCAAACAGCATGCTGTTCTTCCAAGACATGAAGCAAGAAGGTAATTTTGGATCTCAGTCATGAGAGGTGGTTGACTACTTCTCAGCTTCACAGCATCTTTGCTCAAAACACAGTTCTGTATCCGATAATCATGTACACAAGACCCATGGTCTTTTCTGTGCTTTTTGTGTGGCAGAGTATTTTAACCAGAGCATTTTTGTGCGTATGTTCAAAGGCCTGTGCTAGAGCCTTGCCCTCAGTCGTTCTGATCATCTAAGCTGGCCTTCCTGTATCTTCCCACCTCATCCACAYCCCTCTCTTTTCCCCTGATTCAGTCTAGAGTATTACCACTTTTCCTCGTGATATTGCTCCTCCCATGAGGATTGCTTGCCTCATGGCACCACCTCCTTTATTTACTGTGTGAAGCATTTTGACAACTAGATGACCATCAAAGACTTTCTCTGCTAAGCAAAACATTAATGATGATGAGTCACCTTGGTCGGTTTTCTGAGAGGTGAGAAGAATATAAGGTTGCTCGCACAGAATCAGTATGGCTGTGGGAGTGGGAGAAGAAGTGGCATCAAACATGTGTGAAACATCAGCAGATTTGCTTTGTTTCAGATGGTGCAATGGACTGTCACAGCTAAGAGACACCCCTTTCCAGAGCACATAAGAAGGCAGCAATTATCATTACATCTGGCTGTTTGACTCGCAGATAACTGGTTTGAAGACAAGGAAGACTTCAAAACAAGCTCAGACTGAGGCATTTAACTCATGTCTAGCAAGACATATTCATTGCTCTGCCACTGTGCCCCAAGGCCTTGAAAAAAAAAAAAAAAAAAAAAAAAAAAAACTCACTCCAATGAAAGTCAATGGGACATTTGTATGTATATGGAATCCAAGAACCTGTACAATAAATCCCAGTGATGTTATTTTAAGAAATGAGTGGAATGTGTATTTATTTCACCAAAAAACATTGTGCAAACATGAAAGTTATGCTTTGTAGTCATTGCTGAGTTGTAATTTAAGATTTAAGATGCCCCTATGAAATGCTGAATTCAAAAAGAATCTGTATCTTGAAAATATATATTCAATGTTGGTAGGAAGGAACTTAGATTTACAACTTGCCACATAGCTGTTGTGATTTGTTGAGACCATTTGATATAACTGTTTAGTCATTCTCTGGGATTCATTGGATGAGTCAATGGGCTTCAACTGATTATTATCAACTAGGCTTGAAAGAAAGTTTAACAGTTCAGTATTAATAAAAAGTCTATGCTGATTTTCCTGGCTATGGTACACAGAAAGGTCTGCAATAGTTGTCTGATGAATGACTGAATTTAATATATCTCAGCACATGAGATAATGGGTTTTGTGCTTTTATTTATATGTTATTAGTATGGCAATATACTAATGTGCATAGCAGCTGCTTTATGTTTTACATACCTAGCTTAAAAAGCAAAACTATTCTTAATTTGCTGGTGCTGTTGGATCAACATCTTTTTACTGTATGGGATGAATATCATACTCAGTTCCTTAAATATTTAGAATCATAGAATCAGTAAGGTTGGAAGGGACCTCTGCAGATCATCTGGTACAAACTCCCCGCTCAGCAGGGTCACCTACAGCATTTTAGATAGGGTTGYGTCCAGGCGGGCCTTGAAGATCTGCAGAGAAGGAGACTCCACAACCTCTCTGGGCAACCTGGTCCAGGGCTCTGTCACTTTCACAGGGAAGAAATTCCCCCTCACGTTCAGGTGGAACTTCCTGTACTTCAGTTTCTGCCCATTGCCTCTTGTCCTGTCACATGGGACAACTGAAAAGAGTTTGTCCTCATCCCCCTGACACCCTCCATTTAGGTACTTACACACAGTGATAAGATCCCCCCGCAGTCTTCTCTTCCCCAGGCTAAACAGGCCCAGCTCTYGCAGCCGCTCCTCATAGGGCAGAYRCTCCAGCCCTCTGAACATCTTTSTAGCCCTACACTGGACTCTCTCCAGTAGCTCCATGTCTCTCTTGTASTGGGGAGCCCAGAACTGGACACAGTACTGCAGATGAGGCCTCMSCAGGGCTGAGTAGAGGGGCAGGATCACCTCCCTCSACCTGCTGGCAACACTCTTCCTAATGCACCCCAGGATACCATTGGCGTTCTGGCCACAAGGGCACATTGCTGSCTCATGGTCAATCTGTCATCCACCAGCACTCCTAGCTCCTTCTCTGCAGAGCTGCTCTCCAGAAGGTCAGCCCCCACCTTGTACTCATGCCTACTAGGTTATTTTTACCTAGGTGCAGAACTCTGCACTTGCCCTTGTTGAACTTCATGAGGTTCCTCTCCGCCCAGCTCTCCAGTCTGTCCAGGTGTCTCTGAATGGCAGCACAGCCCTCAGGTGTATCAGTCACTCCTCCCAGCTTGGTATCATGAGCAAACTTGCTGAGGAGGCACTCCATCCCCTCATCCAGGTCACTGATGAAGAAGCTGAGCAGGATGGGACCCAGTACTGAGCCCTAGGGGACTCCACTAGCCACAGGCCTCCAACTAGACTCCACGCCACTGAGGTCAACCCTCTGAGCTCTGCCTTTCAGCCACTTCTCAATCCACCTCACTGTCCACTCATCTAACCCACGCTTCCTGAGCTTATCTAGGAGGATGTTATGGGAGACAGTGTCAAAAGCCTTGCTGAAGTCAAGGTACACAATGTCCGCTGCTCTCCCCTACCATCTCCCATCTACCCAGCCAGGTGTTCCATCATAGAAGGCTATCAGATTGGTTAAGCAGGATTTCCCCTTGGTGAATCCATGCTGACTACTCCTGATCACCTTCTTTTCCCTCATACGCCTGGAGATGACATCCAAATGAGCTGTTCCATCACCTTTCCAGGGATGGAGGWGAGGCTGACTGGCCTATAGTTGCCTGGGTCCTCCTTCTTGCCCTTCTTGAAGACTGGAGTGACATTGGCTTTGTTCTAGTCCTCAGGCACCTCTCCAGTTCTCCAGGACCTTTCAAAGATGATGGAGAGTRGCCTGGCAACAACATCTGCCAGCTCCCTCAGTACCCGTGGGTGCATCCCATCYGGGCCCATGGATTTGTGGATGTCTAGCCTGCCCAGAAGGTCTCTAATCCTATCCTCCTCAACCAAAGGAAAGTCTTCCCTTCTCCAGACTTTATCCCTCAYGTCCACGCCACAAGATTCCTGGGGGCTGCCCTTAGCTGTGAAGACTGAAGCAAAGAAAGCATTCAGTAATTCTGCCTTCTCTGTATCCCTTGTCACCAGGGCCCCTGCCCCATTCAGTAGCGGGCCCACATTTTCCCTAGTCCTCCTCTTGCTGCTGATGTATTTGAAGAAGCCCTTCCTGTTGTMCTTGACATCTCTTGCCAGACTCAATTCCACTTGGGCCTTAGCSTTCTTCGCAGCATCTCTACATACTCTGATTGCATTCCTATAATTCTCCCAAGTAGCTTGTCCCCTCTTCCACATTCTGTGTATTTTCTTCTTCTGTTTGAATTTGGCCAAGGGCATGAAGGGAAGGAAGGATAGTTAAAGACAAGGACAGATTTAGATCTCTCCTGCCATTTTCCGGTAACTGGAGGTAGCCTGAGCCAGCATTCTTGCAGTCTAGGCACACTGCAATATTAATCTTGTCCTTCAGGAGTTTCTATTATTCCTCTTAAATAACCAGCAAAAATAATCCAGAAGTTCTAAGGCTTGTCCAATGGCATAAAAAGAACTTATCTAAATTCATGACTGAACAGGTTGTTTCATAGTTCACTGAACACACAGCTCTTCAGGCTCAGGTGTGAATCAGAGAACTGTAGGGACGCAAATGAGGTTCTGGGAAGTGAAGACTCGAGGACACTTGTAAAGGTGCTGTGAGGAGTTCCCATCAGCAAAGAGAGCCTAATTCCTAGCAAGGTGAATCCTGCTCCTCTACCCTTTTGGAAGTCCTTCCTTTATCTAGCTAGGCTGGAAAGTCACATCAAGCTAGCACAAACCAGCTGCATCAGGCAGCACCAGTGGATGGTTCTGCCAACTCAACACATCTGCAATGCACAAGCAACTTGACCAACAGAGCCAATATTAAGTATTGCTTGCACAGCTGCTGAGACAATTGGTCCAAACCCAAAGCAGCATGTCTATTTTTCAGATGRGCTTTTCGGGCTCTTCTCTGTTTAATGCCATCTGATGAAAACTAGGAAGAACAGAGGGTGGAGACTTTTTTGAAAATAGCTTTTACCAGACCTTAGGGACGGTGTTCAACAGTGTTCTCAATTCAGGAGGTGACACTGTACTTCTTCCCGCAGAAGTCCTCTCTCTGTCAGCAGAGACAGGCCTCTTGCAACTGTCAGTGAGAATGGACCTCTTGGAGCAGGGTTTCTCTGTTTGGAGGAGACCTCTGGGCCTCCCCCCTGCCACTACTGGCTAAGGCCCCTGCCAATGACCATCACTATGAGAAGGACTGCCTAAGAGGCTGGTGAACAGTCCCTTTTGCTGCAATTCCCACCACTATTATCACCAAAAAAAGCAAACARCATAACAAATACCACCCCTCCTGCCCTGCCCAACTCCTTCAGACAGAAAAGCACTTTTCCTTGAAAGGCAAAATGCAGTCCAGTTCACCCTGAGCTGCTGCCGAGATGGGGCTGTTGGCTCAGTACAGATCAGGAGCTCTCTGTGACGTAGCCTTGGAGCTGATRTAAGATCCTCTGCACTTATGCTCTCCAAGGTCACCTAGTCAGGCCGAACTTAGCTCATCCCGAGTCTCCCACTGGATGCACACAAGGTACAAAAATGGGGGTCAGTCCTAGCCAAGCACATAATCAGATCATGGCTTCTCCTTGGCCTGTGCCTGTCTGYTTCCCTCCCAGGCCAAAGTGGACTTTGCAAGGGCTACAGAGAAGCCAGTCCAGTCGAGACCTCAAATCTCCTTTTGCCCGKCTCTTCTCAAAACCCAAAGGTCATAACTTCCCTGCAGGTATCCTGGACAACCTTGCTAAGCGCAGATGGCAGCCCAAGCAGTCACAAAGGCAGTACTGGCATGAAAAAGGGCAGCTACTTGGAGGGTTGTCCCAGCAGGAAGTCAGGTGTTTGTGCTCATACCTGGCATCGCATGTCAAGCTAAGAGGGGAAGCAGGAGCGTGGGTGCAGGAATTGGTCAGGACTTGAGAACTGATGGTTTCCTTCCAATGTCATCAGTTTGGCATTGTGAGGAAGAGCTCTTCCCTTTCAGGTGTACATGGGAGTCTCTTTGGGCAATAGGCTTTTCTTTGGGAAATGTGCCTCAAYGGCTGCTCTCAAAAGCAACATCTTGAGCTCTGCATCAATATGCCTTCCACCTGCTACTGATAAAGCCCCCAAAGAGGACAATCCCTGGAAAAAGGACTGCCAAAGAGGCTGGTGGACATTCCCTTTGCCTGGAATTCCTCACTATGTCCACACACACACACACACACACACACACCAAAAAGGAAGAAATTAAAAAAAAAGGAAGAAAGAAAGAAAAATAAAAAGGAATGATATGCATTTTACACTTCCAGAAATGATGGCTTTGTTTTA